>NW_028293107.1:0-21302 GCF_960531495.2 Zeus faber | reverse complement strand
AGTCCCAAAGTTGTTCGTTTAGGGAAATTTTTTATATCCATGAGTGCATCGCGGTCGTATGAGGTAACTGCCGATGCTTTTTTTAGCGTACATTATGATAAAAACTGAAAAAAATACTAAAATGTGCAAAAGTCGACCGGAGCGCCAGCGCAGGTGGCGGCGCCACGAATTGTAGTGAAATTAATAATGATACTCAATGTACAACAAATAATCAAAACATTTAATTGCACAAATTATGACTGTGCAATATGAGGATAAACATCGTAAGACGATAGAAAAATTACTGTCGTATCTATTCTAAATACCATGTCTATCATTATGTCACAAATCAGCAGCAGAACCGCTTCACGATGTGACCTTGTGGAGTCACACTGCTTCACATTATTTGGACATGGAAGCGAATGTAAATAAACATGGTGGAACGTGACGCTTCCATCATGGTGCACAGAACTGAACACGTTGAATGCTTGTGTTTTGTTGCTAAACGTCAACTTACACCGATCAGCCCCAACATTAAAAGATCCAATAACGCTAATATTGTGTAGCTCCACCAGACTCTGAAGGTGTCCTGTGGTATCTGGCACCAAGACGTTAGCAGCAGATCCTTTAAGTCCTGGAATTATTGAGGCGGGGCCCCCATGGATCGGGCTTGTTGTTCCAGCACATCCCACAGATGTCGGATCGGACCCTAACCCCACCCATCCGCGCGATATAGAAGAAAAGGTGATTCATCAGACCGGGCCACCTTCTTCCATTGCTCCATGGTCCAGTTGTGATGCTCACGTGTCCATTGTAGGTGCTTTTAGGGGTGCACAGGGGTCAGCATGGACACTTTGATCTCCTACGCAGCAAGCTGCCATGCACTGTGTGTTCTACACCTTTCTATCATAGCAGCATTCACTTTTTGACCCATTTGTGCTACAGTAGCTCTTCTGTGAATACTCACAATTGATGTGATTATGTTGTTCTTTGAACTCTCTCAGGGAGGGGAAGCGGGAGAGCGTACCTCTCTGTACATCTCTGGCAAAGACTGTCATCTTGCGTACAAACGCCAAAACATCGTCCAGCACCTGCAGGGCCTTTCCCTGGACACTTTTGTTCAGCATTTTTAAGTAACTTGTCATATCCACCATGAAGTGCATCTTTTCCAGCCAATCTGGATCTTCCAGTTTGGGATAGGTGAGGCCTTTCTTTCCGGGAAGGTTTTCACATGTTCCAGACAAGCAGCAAAACGCTTCAGTACCTCTCCCCTGGACAGCCACCGGCCACCGGCCTTTTTTATGCAGCAGGAGATCCACATTCGCGCTGTTGACTTCTACAAATGAACAGAATTGTCAGGGGTTTAACCCTTTTGCCATTATTTTGTTCACTATCTGAATGACAAGGTTCATCACCGCCATACATTTGGGGGGAAATGTTTGAGCGCACACTGCTTCTTGGTGCAAAATGCAGTGAAACGTCAGCAGCTTTCGATCCAGTGACTTCTGAAGTAAAGTCACAAACCCCTTCTGTGCTCCTCTCATACTGGGTGCCCCATCAGTAGCCACTGACACCATGTCGGTGGTGTTTATTTCTTTGGCTTTTAAGCAATTCACAACAGCCTCACAAATGTGACCCACCATAGCAAAGCCTGAATTGTCGCAGGTTTCTAAAATCTCCACGAGCCCCCAAATAAGTTTAAAAAGCTTTCTGTAAGAAAAAATAATTTTTTTCTAGATTCTTGTTCCTTTGTGTTTCTTTGTTTATCCCTCAACGTATTTTCAAAACCAAGTTTGATTTAAAAATAGTAGATATATGTTAAACCGTTAGATGACATAGGGAAACAGTTCATTTACCGAGACGCTAAATAGCGCTGAACAACGACGATCGATGGTTTCCTTTAAAGCGACCGTCCAGGGGAAGATCATTCCTCCATATTCCATGTGATGTGAAGTTACAATGTGAAACCAATTTGATAGAGTTCAACCTTTAAATCGTACTACTTTTACACACACATGGATTCATACCAACGAAGAAGTAAAGCTGACGTCCCTTCCGTAAACAAGACAAGGAGCCTTCGGTTTCACTTGTCTGTGAAAACTTTAATCTCTGTGTTGTTATGGATTACGAGAAGCGGATGGAGGAAGATCTACATCATATCTCTGACTTAAATCTGACCAGGGCGATAGATCCAAGTCAGTGTAAACAGTGCGTACTGGACTTTTTCTGCGATGATGGTCAGTTCTCCGACAGCGATGCTAATTCTGATACCGGTGTTATCCCGGACTTGGAGAACAGTTCAAACAGCTGTATTCAACCTGAATGTGACGATGAAACTGAATATTTTTATCATATACTATGGGGATCAGATACTTATTTCACTCAATGAAATTCAAAAAGATTTATATATTTTTTTATGTGATTTTCTTGATTTTCTTTTTGATATTCTGTCTATCACTGTTATAATAAACCTACCAAAAATTACCACTAAAATCATAGACCGTTCATTTCTTTGTCAGTGGGCAAACTTACAAAATCACTGAGGGATGAAATAATTATTTCCCCCACTGTAGGTTATATAGGAAAATACTCCTATAGAGGAAATAAACAGTAAAAACAAAAACAATCATTACATCAGTGTTTCATTTTATTTTTAACATGTTCATCTCCACAAATACTGAAAAAGTGTTTTTCAATATGTTAAAGATGAGCAATTGGTCAACTTGACACAAAAAGCAATAAGTGCTGATAATGTTTTTTACATGCCACTCTTTAGACGAACACGCCACTCTTTAGACAAACATGCCACCATTTAGTGTACACTCCACCCTTAAGACGAACACGCCACTCTTTAGATGAACACGCCACTCTAGAGGAACACGCCACTCTAGACGAACACGCCACTTTAGACGAACACGCAACTCTTTAAACGAACATGCTACGCTTTAGACTAACACGCCACTCTTTAGATCAGGGGTCTCAAACTCGCGGCCCGTGGGCCAATTGAGGCCCGCGGGACGATATTTTGTGGCTCCCTACTTGACATCAAAGTTTAGTGTTAGTGCAGCCCGCGCGTCTTTCTCACACGCACCTTTTTGCCGAGTCGTTGCCCTGGGCGTTTTATTTATTTATTTATTTATTTTCTTATGGGCTACCGTAGCTCAGGCTCGTGACAGCTTGCGGTGGTGTTTGTTGACAAGTTAGCCAACGCGTTAGTCACTTGGTTTTTTGTTAGCCTATCATCTATCCTCCATTTGGCATATACCACTTGATTGACATACAGGGCGGCCATTTTAATGTTGCTTAAAACTTTGTTCATTGGGTTACAATGACAACTACTTAGATCTCCTCTTTTCTAACACACGGGTCACCACGTAGAAAACGCGTGAGCTACTGCAAAACTTTAGCGAGCTAAGTGACCTAGTTAGCCTTAAAATTGATATCTACTAAAGAAGGGATATAAAAAATGAGTGGGTGAGCCGGACCAAGTAAGAAACCAAAAGCTTACCACTTCCATGCGGAATGGGAGGAGGACTATTTTTTCACCATGTCATACTCAAAGTGCGTTTGTCTGATCTGTCAATCTACCGTTGCTTTTCTGAAAAAGGGAAATGTGGAAAGGCACTTTAGAATTGTTCAGACACTGACAGATTTCCCTCCGAAGAGCGAGCTGAAAAAGAGAAAGGTGACTGAACTGAAATTGCAGTTAATCGGACAGCAGTCATTTTACACACAGCTTAATCCTAAAGCAAAGCCACCAGCCCTTCCAAGATGCAGAGATGGTAAAAGAGGCCTTCGTTGAGGCAGCTGACTCGTTTCGGGACTTTAAAAATAAACCAGAAATATTATCTTCAATCAAAGCTCTTTAGCTATCAAGAAGAACAGTTACACGGCGTTGTGAAGTAATGGGCGATGATTTGACACAGCAGCTTTGGAAGGACATCGTGGACTGTGAGTGTTTCTCACTGCAAGTAGATGAGTCTACGGACTTAAGCGATACAGTACAATTGTGCATGTTAATTTGCATGGTGTTTACAGATATGACTGCAAAAGAGGAGCTGTGAACAATACTGCCCATGAAAGAACACATGCGGGGAGAGGCCATTTTTCAGTCTTTCAAAAACTTTATCCTAAATTGATGTCAATCACAGTGCGCCCGCAATGGTGGGCCACTTGAATGGATTTATTACTAAGTGCAGGGAGGACAATGCTTTCCCCAAATTCCTTAACTACCACTGCATAATACACCAACAAGCATTATGTGCAAAAATGCTTAACATGAAAGAGATAATGGATGTGGCAACGAAAATCACCTGTTCTATTTGAGCGAGATCTCTTCAAAGACAGCTGTTCCGTGCACATCTGGAGGAGGCTGACTGCAACTACTCTGACCTCTTGCTACACACTGACGTGAGATGGCTTAGTAGGGGGAAATTCCTGCAGAGATTTCGAGAACTCTGTCTGGAGATAAAGGAGTTTCTCCTTGTCAGTAAAAATGCAGAATACAAGCAACTTAATGACGATCAGTGGCTGCAAGACTTAGCATTTTTAACTGATCTGACCAACATGTTGAATGAGCTTCATTTACAGCTGCAAGGAAAAGACAAAACCGTGGTCAACTCAGTTCAGAACGCCTTCAAACGAAAAATGCAACTTCTGTCCTCAAAGCTGCAGCGCCATGATTTGGGGAACTTTCAAAACCTCACATCAGAGCTGGATACCCATGGGAAGGCGTTTACGCAACTTGACAATAGGCGCTACACAGCAGATTGAAAGCTGTCTGTCAGACTTTGACAAACGGTTACAAGGCTTTGCTCTACTCGAGCCAATCGCTACATTTATGTGCTAACCTGTTAGGGAAGATATTGAGGTTGATTTACTCGCATCAAAAATTGCAACACTTTCACCTGAACTCGTCTGCAGTGGAGGATGACATGTTGACACTACAGGCTGACATTGAGCTGAAGTCCAGGGCTCATGGACAGTTTTAGAACTTACTCACAGAGGAAAAGTACCTAACATTAGTAAATGTGCTACCACCTTGACTGCATTATTTGGCTCTACTTATTTATGCGAGTCAGCCTTTTCCCACATGAAGATTATTAAGTCCAAATACAGTTCCACCATGACTGATGATTATTTGGAAGCCTGCCTGAGGCTGGCTACCAGCAGCTACTGTCCGAACTATGCAATCCTGGCTGACTCCATTCAGTGCAAGTCATCAGAGTAAGGTAGTGACCATAAATGTATTTTATTGTATTTTGAATTTAAAGGTTCATGCAGTGATGCAAGGTACACCAACATACATTGTATATATAAAGTATACTCAGTATTTTCTTCTTATTATTTTTTCGTCTGCTCTCGGTAGTATACTCAGTACATATAAAAATAAATATACACTACTCACAAAAAGTTAGGGATATTCGGCTTTCGGGTGAAATTTCAGGATGAAGATAAAATTCACTTTTACCTTTACAGGTGAACTTAATTTGACCTTCTCTAAACTTTTGAATGCACATGTCCAACTGTTCAATGTTTCAGTACTTTTTGCACAATTTGCTGTTCTGTAACAAGGAACTGAACGGCAAAATTCACAATTGGTGTTTGATCCATGAATCGACCAATACATTTCTGGTTCAATTAGAATTGGTATTTAAACAGTCCTCTTCATCATGCTGTCCACGTTTTGACATCATGAGACCAAGACGACACCTAACAACTGATCAACAGTACCTCGCCTTGCGAGGCTTCAAACAGGATGTTGTCAGAGGGAAGTGGCCACTGAGCTTAGAGTGTCACAGTGTCATCAGCAGCTTGCAACAGAGATACAGAGACTGGAAGAGTCACAGAAAGGCATAGAAGTGGACGTCCTTTGGCCACTTTCCACACTGATGACCGCTTCATTGTGAACAGCGCCCTGCGGAACCGGATGATGAATGCCACTCAACTCCAGGCACATTTAAGGGAGGTGAGAGGCACCCAAGTGTCACGTCAGACCATTCGAAACCGTTTACATCAGCATGGTCTGCGTGCTAGACGACCTGCAAGGGTACCTGACCACACCACCAGGCACAGGCATCATGGTCTTGCAGGGGCCAGGGAGCATTTACGCTCGACGAGAGACGAGTGGGCCTCAGTGCTGTTCTCTGATGAAAGTCAATTCACGTTGAGCAGAAATGATGGCCGCCAACGATGTCGGATATGTCAAGGAGAGAGCTATGCATCAGCCACTGTTGTGAGCCTTTGGTGGTGGTGGTGGTGTTACAGTGTGGGCAGATGTGTCTAGTCAATACAGAACTTCCCTACACTTTGTGAATGGTACAGTGACAAGCCCATACTAGCTGAATAACTTCATTAATCCAGTCATTGTGCCCCTGCATGAACAACACAGGCCTCATTTCATCTTCATGGATGACAATGCTCCAGCTCATGGAGGTGGCATCATTAGGGAACGGCTGCTGGAGACTGGGGTACCTCAAATGGAGTGGCCTGCACTTTCTCCAGACCTGAATCCCATAGAAAACCTATGGGATCAGCTGAGTTGCCGTGTAGAGGCTCGTAACTCCGTACCCCAAAACCTCAATGACCTGAGGGCTGCCCTTCAAGAAGAGTGGGGTGCCATGCCTCAGCAAACAATAAGTTGACTTGTGAACAGCATGAGACATCGTTGTCAAGCTGTAATTGATGCTCAACGGCACATGACAAGTTATTGAGACATTGACATTTTTTGTTGTGGTAAACCCACCGCTGTTGTTGGCTTTTGTTTCAATAAATTGTTTGATATGAGGAAATCACAATTGCATGCTTCTACTTAAATGCCCTACTTTAATGATATAATATCACTGTAGCGTGAACTTTTTACATTTTCCATAAATTTCACCCGAAAGCCAAATATCCCTAACTTTTTGTGAGGAGTATATTTAGAATTTTTTAATGCAGGTAGATCATTTTGACCTGGTCATTTTAAAAGTAGCTTGCAAGCCGAAAAAGTGTGGGCACCCCTGGTTTAGACAAACACGCCAGTCTAATATGAACACGCCGCTCTAGACGAACAAACAACTCTAGACGAACATGCCACACTTTTGATGAACACGTCACTCTTTAGATGAACATGCCACTCTTTAGACAAACACGCCACTCTTTAGACAAACGTGCCACTCTCGAGATGAATACGCCACTCTTTGGACGAACACCCCACTCTAGACAAACACCTCACTCTTTAGACAAACACGCTACTCTTTAGACGAACACGCCACTCTTTGGACAAATATGCCACTCTTTTGTGAACATGCCACCCTTTAGATGAACATGCCACTCTTTCGACGAACACGCCACTCTTTGGACAAAAATGCCACTCTTTAGTGAACACGCCACTAGACGAACACGCCACTCTTTAGATGAAAACGCAACTCTAGACAAACAGGCCACTCTTTAGACAAACACGCCACTCTTTAGACAAACACGGCAATCTCTAGATGAACATGCCACTCTAGACAAATACGCCACTCTAGATGAACACACCACACTTAAGACGAACACGCCACTCTTGAGACGAACACGCCACTCTTTAGATGAACACGCCACTCTTTAGACCAGGGGTCAGGAACCTTTTTGACTGGGAGAGCCATAGAAAGCCAAATATTTCTAAAATGATTTCCTTGTGAGCAATAACATATTTAATAAAATTTAATGCAACTTAATGCATGCATTTTTTAAGACATACATTTTTAACGTATAACATGTCTCAGTACTTAAAAAAGAGGCTATATATAATACATTTCTCTTTATTCTTCTTAATAATATTGTTGTTATACAGTAGCTAACCAATAATGAATTAAATACTTCTTACCATTAATGGGACTTGGTGCTGCATGGTTTTGCTGGTGGCCTTGTAGTCTGGTTCACACATAGTGAGGTTAAGCTTTATGCTACGTTGAGGCTTCCATCAGATCAACGTGTAGGTTGGTCTTAATGTTTCACAGATGCGAGAAAGACTGCTCACATGCGTATGTAGAGCCAAACATGCTCAACACGGCAATACTCACACACTGCATTGTGTGCTATGTGACGGGAAGCTCGTTCCAAGTTTTAAGAATCAGCTGGTCTTCAGGTTGACCTTTTTTCATTTCTGTCCACTCATGTTCACTCGCCAGCTTTGCTCGCTGTCGTGCAAGTCTTTCCAACTCTATATTCAGTGACTTAAACTTTCTCACCCACATGTCTGAAGCCTTCAGGTCAGTAACTTCCAGCTCAAAGTCTCTGATGCAGACCCCGGGGATGCATGTCAGGTCGCCTTTGTCCACTGCACACTCGTGTGGATGAGTGATGAATTAAAAAATAGAGCACTCACAAAATTATCTAAAACGCGCTTGGAATGACTGCCATAGATTGGACGTAAAGCCAGCTAGCTTCTGGAGATCAAAATATTGAGTGGGGTCACTTGCTAAGCACGCATCTCTAAATTTTCGCAGTCTTTCAAAGACTGCCTGTTGAAGGGATAAGACTGTATTTCCAATGCCTTACATTTTCAAATTGAGCTGGTTCAGATGTCCAGTTATGTCCATGAGGTAGAGAAACTGCAGGAGCCACTCGGTGTTAGCTCGCTCAGGATGCTTGACGCCTTTCATGTCGAGAAAAGTCCGGATTTCACTCAGGCAAGCCGCAAAACGGCTGAGCACCTTTCCTCTTGACAACACACATTGCTGTGTAGAAGCAGACCAGGATAATTATTCCCAACTTCGTCCAACAGTGCTTTGAACTGGAAATCATTTAATCGGGTGTGTATCGAAGTGCCGCTTTCCATCTGACCGTTTCATCAATGTCATATTATTATAGCATCCTCATCTTTTTTTCTTTTCCGTCTTAAGGGTTCGATGCAGATAAACTAGCTGGCTATCTGACAAAAAGGGGGGAAGTTTTTTCTTGACCTTACAACGATCCATGACGTACCGCATTATCCAATGAAAATTTATTTTGGTGTTGACAGATTAAAATAGATCAGAATACTTTATATTTAAAATTTTATTTTCAAAATTGTAATTTCTTACTTGTTTTACTTTAAAATGACATAGAATAATTATTAATTATTACTTGTTAATTGTGATGAAAAGATTTTAGCTCAAAATTGTCTGCGAGCCATATACCGTCATCGAATGAGCCATAATTGGCTCGCGAGCCATAGGTTCTCGACCTCTGATTTAGACGAATACGCCACTCTTTTGAAAAACATGCCACTCTTTTAATGAATGGATGAACATGGCACTCTTTAGATGAACACGCCACTTTTTGGACAAACATATCACTCTTTGGACAAACATGCCACTCTTTAGTGAACACACCACACTAGACGAACACGCCACTCTTTAGATGAACACCCCACACTAGACGAACCCGCCACTCTTTAGACGAACACGCCACTCTTTAGATGAACACGCCACTCTTTAGACGAACATGCCACTCTTTAGATGAGCATGCCCCTCTTTAGACAAACGCGCCACTCTTGAGACGAACACGCCACTCTTGAGACGAACACGCCACTCTTTAGATGAACAAGTCACTCTTAAGATGAGCATGCCACTTTTTGGACAAACATACCACTCTTTGGACAAACATGCCACTCTTTAGTGAACACACCACACTAGATGAACACGCCACTCTAGACAAATTCGCCCCTCTAGATGAAGACACCACACTTTAGACGAATACGCCACTCTTTAGATGAACATGCGCCTCTTTAGACAAACACACCACTCTTGAGACGAACACGCCATTCTTGAGACAAACACGCCATTCTTGAGACAAACACGCCATTCTTGAGATGAACACGGCACTCTTTAGACGAACACGCCACTCTTTAAACGAACACGCCACTCTTTTGAAAAACATGCTTCTCTTTTAATGATAGATGAACATGCCACTCTTTAGATGAACACACCACTTTTTGGACAAACATACCACTCTTTGGACAAACATGTCACTCTTAGACAAACACGCCACTATTTAGACAAACACGCCAGTCTTTAGATGAACACACCACTCTAGAAGAATACACCACTCTAGATGAAGACACTACACTTTAGACGAATACGCCACTCTTAAGATGAACGTGCCCCTCTTTAGACAAACACGCCACTCTTGAGACGAACACGCCACTCTTGAGACGAAGACACCACATTTTAGATGAACACGCCACACTAGACGAACACGCCACTCTTTAGACGAACACACCACTCTATAGAGAAACATGCTTCTCTTTTAATGAATAGATGAACACACCACATTAGACGAACACGCCACTTTTTAGATGAACACGCCACACTAGATGAACACGCCACTCTATAGAGAAACACGGCAGTCTTTAGATGAACACGGCAGTCTTTAGACGAACACGCCACTCTAGATGAATACGCCACTCTAGATGAAGACACCACACTTTAGATGAACACGCCACTCTTTTGACGAACATGCCACTCTTTAGATGAACATGCCCCTCTTTAGACAAACACGCCACTCTTGAGACGAACACGCCACTCTTGAGACGAACACGCCATTCTTGAGATGAACACGGCATTCTTTAGATGAACACGCCACTCTTTAGACAAACATGCCACTCTTTTGAAAAACATGCCACTCTTTAAATGAATAGATGAACATGGCACTCTTTAGATGACTACGCCACTCTTTGGACAAACATGCCACTCTTTTGACGAACACGCCACTCTTTAGACAAACACGCCAGTCCTTAGATGAACACGCCACTCTAGACTAATACGCCACTCTAGATGAAGACACCACACTTTAGATGAACACGCCACACTAGACAAACACGCCACTCTTTGGAAAAAATGTGCCACTCCTTAGTGAACACGCCACTCTCGAGACGAACATGGCACTCTTTAGATTGAACATGCCACTCTTTAGACAAACACGCCACTCTTTTGAAAAACAAGCCACTCTTTTAATGAATAGATGAACATGCCACTCTTTAGATGAGCAGGCCACTTTTTGGACAAACATACCACTCTTTGGACAAACATACCACTCTTTAGATTAACACATCACTCTTTAGATGAACATGGCACTCTTTGGACAAATATGCCACTCTTTTGTGAATATGCCACTCCTTAGACGAACACGCCACTCTTTAGATGAACACACCACACTAGACAAACACACCACTCTTTGGACAAATATGCCACTCTTTAGTGAACACGCAACTCTTTAGACAAACACGGCCAAGTTGAATGATGAGTCTGTTCGGCTCAACATACATATGTAAGCAAACTTTCTGTGTTAACTCTTAACAAAAGCAGATTGAGAACCAAAATCACTGATAGCCATCTCTGTGATGTCCTTCACATCTCAAACACCCAACTTACTCCTGACCTGCCAGGTCGATGTGTTTACAAGCCCAATAACTTATTTGCATAACAAGCTTGAAATATTCCCATCCCCTTTTCCCCTTATTTTTCCCCCTTTATCCAGGGCTACGAAGGGGGATCACGCATCATTTACCTACATTTGATTGATTTTACTAACTTTCATAAACTAGAGGTAAGGCGATATTCCTCACCTCTAGTGAGTGGCCCTGCCCTTCGTATATTTTTTTGTATGTGGCCCTTAGTGAAAAAGGTTTGGACACCCCTGCTTTCGACGAACACGCCACTCTTTAGATGAACACGCCACTCTTTAGACGAACATGCCACTCTGTAGTGAACACACCACTCTTTAGATGAACATGCCCCTCTTTAGATGCACACGCCACTCTTTAGATGAACACACCACTCTTTCGAATAACACACCGCTCTTTCGACAAACACACCACTCTTTGGAAACACATCCCACTTTTTAGTGAACACGCTACTCTAGGCGAAGACGCCACTCTTTAGACGAACACACCACTCTTTGAAAAAACATGCCACTCTTTAGACGAACACACTGCTCTTTAGATGAACACCCCACTCTAGACGAACATGCCACTCTTTAGATGAACACACAAAGGGACGGTAGCTCAGGAGGTAGAGCTGGTCTTCTAGTAATCTAAACGTTGCTGGTTCGATCCCAGGCTCCTCCTGCTAGCATGCTGTAGTGTCCTTGAGTAAGACCCTCAACCCCTAATTGCTCCTGATGGCTGCGTCCGTCGCTGTTTGAATAATTGTAGGTCGCTTTGGATAGAAGCGTCTGCTAAATGCAATGTAATTGTAAAAACACTCCACTCTTTCGACGGACATGCCACTCTTTAGACGAACACGCTGCTCTTTAGATGAACACCCCACTCGAGACGAATATGCCACTCCGTAGATTAAGACGCCACTCTTTAGATGAACATGCCACTCTGGATGAACATGCCACTATTTAGATGAACACGCCACTGTAGATGAACATGTGACTCTTTCGATGAATATGCCACTCTTTAGACAAACGTCACTCTTTTAACGACTAGACAAACACGTCACTCTTTGGATCAACACCCCACTCCCTGCACGTACACGCCACTCTTTAGATGAACATTACACTCTTTAGATGAACATTTCACTCTATTGATGAACATTCCACTCTTTAGATGAACACACCACTCTTTCGACAAACATTCCACTCTTTTAATGAATAGACAAAGCACGCCACTCTTTGGACAAACACCCCACTCCTTACATGTACACGCCACTCTTTAGACAAACACGCCTCTCTTTAGATGAACATGCCACTCTTTAGATGAACATGCCACTCATTAGATGAACAAGTCACTCTGGACGGACACGCTACTCTTTAGATGAACACGCCACTCTGGACAAACACGCCACTCTAGACACACAAACCACTCATTAGACGAACACGTCACGAACAACACTCCAATGAAATGTATTTCTGAATCTATTAATTTCAGATGCAGCTGATAGTCTCTCGGTTTGGGAATCCATCAGGCTGTTCCCAGAATTGTTTACCATCCAGCTCCATCTTTCTCTGCAGAGAAACTTTAATTTATTCTGAGATTAAAATTTAAAATTAAAATCTCTCTCCTTCTCTCTCTCTATTGAATGTGGAATGATTTTGTTACTGTTCTGCGTTTGCTTATGTTTGCCTCTCCCTCTTGTCTCCTCTCGTCTTTCTCTCCCTCTCGTCTCCTCTCGTCTTTCTCTCCCTCTCGTCTCCTCCTCTCGTCTTTCTCTCCCTCTCGTCTCCTCTCGTCTTTCTCTCCCTCTCGTCTCCTCTCGTCTTTCTCTCCCTCTCGTCTCCTCCTCTCGTCTACTCTCGTCTTTCTCTCCCTCTCGTCTCCTCATCTCGTCTCCTCCTCTCGTCTCCTCTCATCTCTCTCTCGTCTCTTCCTCTTCTCATCTCCTCTCCCTCCCTCTTGTCTCAACTCCCTCTCCCCGTCTCCTCTCCTCTCATCTCCTCCTCTCGTCTCCTCTTTCATCTCCTCTGCTCGTCTCCTCTCCCTCTCCTCCTCTGGTCTTTCTCTCCCTCTCGTCTCCTCCTCTAGTCTCCTCTCATCTTTCTCTCCCTCTCGTCTCCTCCTCTCGTCTCCTCTCGTCTTTCTCTCACTCTCGTCTCCTCCTCTTGTCTCCGCTCTTCTTTCTCTCCCTCTCGTCTCCTCTTGTCTTTCTCTCCCTCTCGTCTCCTCCTCTCGTCTCCTCCTCTTGTCTCCTCTCGTCTCCTCTCATCTTTCTCTCCCTCTCGTCTCCTCCTCTAGTCTCTTCTCGTCTTTCTCCCCCTCTCGTCTCCTCCACTTGTCTCCTCTCATCTTTCTCTCCCTCTCGTCTCCTCCTCTAGTCTCCTCTCATCTTTCTCTCCCTCTCGTCTCCTCCTCTCGTCTCCTCTCGTCTTTCTCTCCCTCTCGTCTACCCCTCTCGTCGCCTCTCATCTTTCTCTCCCTCTCGTCTCCTCATCTCGTCTCCTCCTCTCGTCTCCTCTGGTCTTTCTCTCCCTCTCGTCTCCTCTCATCTCTCTCTCGTCTCTTCCTCTTCTCATCTCCTCTCCCTCCCTCTTGTCTCAACTCCCTCTCCTCGTCTCCTCTCCCTCTCCTCCTCGTCTCCTCTCCTTCATCTCCTCCTCTCGTCTCCTCTTGCATCTCCTCCTCTCGTCTCCTCTCCCTCTCCTCCTCTCGTCTTTCGCTCCCTCTCGTCTCCTCCTCTAGTCTCCTCTCATCTTTCTCTCCCTCTCGTCTCCTCCTCTCGTCTCCTCCTCTTGTCTCCTCTCGTCTCCTCCTCTCGTCTCCTCTCGTCTTTCTCTCTCTCTCGTCTCCTCCTCTCGTCTCCTCTCGTCTTTCTCTCTCTCTCCTCTCCTCCTCTCGTCTCCTCTCGTCTTTCTCTCCCTCTCGTCTACTCCTCTCGTCGCCTCTCATCTTTCTCTCCCTCTCGTCTCCTCATCTCGTCTCCTCCTCTCGTCTCCTCTCGTCTTTCTCTCCCTCTCGTCTCCTCCTCTAGTCTCCTCTCGTCTTTCTCTCCCTCTCGTCTCCTCTCCTCTCCCTCTCCTCCTCGTCTCCTCTCGTCTCCTCTCCCTCTCCTCCTCTCCTCTCGTCTTCTCTCCTATCTCATCTCCTCTTTAATCTCCTCCTCTCTCATCTCCTCCTCTCTCATCTCCTCTCCCTTTCCTCTCGTCTTCTCTCCTCTCTCGTCTCCTCTCTCATCTCCTCGTCTCGTCTCCTCTGCCTCTCCTCCTCTCCTCTCGTCTTCTCTCCTCTCTTGTCTCCTCTCTCATCTCCTCCTCTCTCATCTCCTCCTCTCGTCTCCTCTCCCTCTCCTCCTCTCGTCTCATCTCCTTTCCTCTCATCTCCCTCTCCTCTTCTTGTCTCCTCTCCTCTACCTCTCCTCCTCTCCTCTCGTCTCCCCTACTCTCCATTTCCTCATCTTGTCTCCTCTCCTCTCCCTCTCATTTCCCTTCCTCTCTCCCTCTCCTATCTCTCCCTCATGTCTCCTCCTCTCTCCTCCTCATATCTCCTTTCCTCTGGTCTCCGCTCGTCTAGTCTCCTCTCCCTCTCCTCTTCTTGTGTCCTCTCCTCTCCCTCTCTTCCTCTCCTCTCTTCTCCTCTCCATTTCCTCCTCTTGTCTCCTCTCCTCTCTCTCTCTTCTCCCTTCCTCTGTCCCTCTCCTCTCTCTCTCCCTCATGTATCCTCCTCTCGTCTCCTCTTCTCCTCTCGTTCTCTCTCCCTCTCCTCCCCTCCTCTCGCCCTCTCGTCTCGTCTCGTCTCCCTCCTCCCCTCCTTCTCCTCTCCTCTTCAGCCTCGTCTCCAAGGTTAACTGAAGGTTAAATGATTTGCTAATCGATGACCTCATAGTTTTCAAATGTCCCTGAGGCTGATGCGATACACACACACACACACACACACACACACACACACACACACACACACACACACACACACACACACTACGAACAGATCAATGGGTTTGATTCAACAAATAAGTGTCACAGCAGGATGAGAGGGGGGGCGGCAGAGAGAGAGAGAGGAGGCTTTGCTGGGGGTGAGACTGCTGCTTGTGTTACACAATGCCTGTGTGTGTGTGTGTGTGTGTGCGCGCACATGTGTGTGTGTGTGTGTGTGTGCGCGCACATGTGTGTGTGTGTGTGTGCGTGCGTGTTTGTATGTGTGTACGTGTATGTGCGTGCCTGAGTGCGTGCGTGTGTGTGCATGTGTGTGCCTGTGTGTGTGTGTGTGTGTGCGTACGTGCGTGCGCGTGTGTGTGTGTGCACGTGTGTGTGTGTACGTGCGAGTGTGTGTGTGTGTCTGTGTGTACGTGTGTGTGTACGTGTGTGTGTACGTGTGTGTGTGTGTG
This sequence comes from Zeus faber, assembly GCF_960531495.2. Lineage (NCBI taxonomy): Eukaryota > Metazoa > Chordata > Actinopteri > Zeiformes > Zeidae > Zeus > Zeus faber. The sequence goes on along the minus strand of NW_028293107.1, from coordinate 5,553 downwards.
TGTACGTGTGTGTGTACGTATGTGTGTGTGTGTACGTGTGTGTGTACGCATGTGTGTGTACGTGTGTGTGTACGTGTGTGTGTACGTATGTGTGTGTGTACGTGTGTGTGTACGTGTGTGTGAGTGTACGTGTGTGTGTACGTGTGTGTGTACGTGTGTGTGTGTGTGTGTGTACGTGTGTGTGTACGTATGTGTGTGTACGTGTGTGTGTACGTATGTGTGTGTGTACGTGTGTGTGTATGTGTGTACGTGTGTGTGTACGTGTGTGTGTACGTATGTGTGTGTGTGTACGTGTGTGTGTACGTATGTGTGTGTGTACGTGTGTGTGTATGTGTGTGTGTGTGTACGTGTGTGTGTACGTGTGTGTGTACGTGTGTGTGTACGTATGTGTGTGTGTACGTGTGTGTGTACGTGTGTGTGTACGTGTGTGTGTGTGTGTGTACGTGTGTGTGTACGTATGTGTGTGTGTGTACGTGTGTGTGTACGTATGTGTGTGTGTACGTGTGTGTGTACGTGTGTGTGTGTGCACGTGTGTGTGTGTACGTGCGAGTGTGTGTGTGTGTCTGTGTGTACGTGTGTGTGTACGTGTGTGTGTACGTGTGTGTGTGTGTGTGTACGTGTGTGTGTACGTGCGAGTGTGTGTGTGTGTCTGTGTGTACGTGTGTGTGTACGTGTGTGTGTACGTGTGTGTGTGTGTGTACGTGTGTGTGTACGTATGTGTGTGTGTGTGTACGTGTGTGTGTACGTATGTGTGTGTGTGTACGTGTGTGTGTACGTATGTGTGTGTGTGTACGTGTGTGTGTACGTATGTGTGTGTGTGTACGTGTGTGTGTACGTGTGTGTGAGTGTACGTGTGTGTGTACGTGTGTGTGAGTGTGCGCCCACCTCAAACAGCTCCTCCGTGCTGCTGTAGTGCACGGAGGCGGGTGAGGCCTCACGCCCGCTGCACCAGTGCAGCTCGCCGAGACACGCCACGCTGTCCAGGTCATCCAGCTGTGACAGGTCGATGTCCGGGAAGTCCAGACGGTCAGAGCAGACCTCCTCCTCCTCTCCATACTGGGGGGTTGGGGGAAGGAGAATGAGGGGGAAGTGGGGCAGGGGCGAGAACGAGGAACATGATGAATCGAGGGCTTTGACTCCACCATCCAGAGGAAGAGATTCCAGGTTCCAGGTCCAGAAACTAAAAATCCAGTTTCCAAGTTTTCCCTCCTGCACTGATCTCTGGCCACATGTTGACTATAAATCCTGGAGGGGAGTTTTACTTTCGGAACCTGGATTTTCCACCTGCAGATATACAGTACATGGTTCGAGATTCTGGTGTTAAGATAAGACCCCAGAAGCAAAGGAGTAAAAGTCAATAAAGAGATTAAATGAAACCAAAATCTACACTCAGTGCCACGGTATCAGCACCTCCTGCTGGTTAATGCATGTCTCTAGCAGCCAATCAGGAGGCTGCAGCTCTGCAGCGTCACAGCAGCAACATGGTCTAGTCGGTCTAGAAGGCCTGCCCGACCTTCCCTGCCAACCTGCCTATCCTGCCTGATCTATGTGCCTGCCCTGCCTGCCCAAACTTCCTGCTGTGCCATCCTCTTACCCATTGTTCCCTTCAAAAAATCCTAGTTGTTATATGCCACTATTCCTGTCTCTGTGTCTTGTGCTTGGGTTCACAAGCCCTAGCTGTAGAACCTTGAAGTGGATTGAAGACCACAGCAGGTTCCACTCCTAAAGCTCAGAACAGAAAACGACAGTGAAAGCACTGGCAGTAGGGCTGAACGATTGAACAAATTCAAACAGAAATCGCAATTTAATAGAACACAATATTCATATCGCAAAGGCTGCACTTAAAATAATCGGGTTAAATAACTCCCTGGGATGGCCGTGTCCCTCTTTATTAAGAGCTTACAAAGTTATTACTTCATTTTTCCACTTGCACCAGGTGGTGTCGGGTCGTTCACCAACGATCGGGTTCTTTCGAGCGTCTCTTTTGTAGAATGAAGGGAACCGAGTCTCGCTGGCTGATGACACATTCTTTATTTTTTAAGTTTTAAAGTTTTATGATGTGTTTGTTTAAGTTGCCATCTCCTGCCACCGGAAAATGTTTCCCCCTCTATGTAAGAGATATCCTAAGCTCCTCCCTTGCCGGGAGGTGCCCTGGCTGAAAAGGAGCGCACCCACTGTCACGTTAGGTTCATAAAGTGAAGGCACCACGCCCTGGTCTGACTGAGCTTTTATTTTAATGTTATCATTTATGTTTGAAAAATACTGTTTAGGGTTAGGGTTAGGGTAGGGCTTCAGAGCTTCCACTGTTCTACACAAAAATAACTAACTGTAGTACTGGTTTTATTGTTTTTTTATTGTGAAATATTTTTATATATATATATATATATATATATATATATTTTTTTTTTTTTTTTTTTACGAAAATATATTTGAATTGTCCACTATCCTGACACCTCTCCTCCAATCAGATGAACTTATGCAAATTAGAACAACCCACCAATGAACTTGAACCCGTTTCCACCCACAGTCATAAACACACAGATTCGGACTGCACCACCTTACGCTATGACCTGGACTAAACTACCTTACGCTGTGACTCCCACTGCACCACCTTATGCTGTGACTCGGGGGAAAACGTTATGCTGTGACTCTGACTGTGCCACACTATGTTTTCAATCTAACCTTTTAACCCTTCATGTGACTGTGATTTTATACTCTGTCCTAAAACACTGCACACATGCAGACACTCAAACTCACACAAGGGTATTCTTTGGATTTTGGGATTTAATTAGGTCAGGTACTCTTTCTAGGGTCTACACAAAACATAAAAACATGACAACATATAAGACCCCACAACAGAGAAAACTACGACATGAAATGTAAATCAGAAAACAATATATGCCACAATATTCTTTCTCGTAAACATTACTATAAATATCCTTATTCTCGGACCATGTTGCCGCCGTCTCCCGGTCCTGCCGCTTCGCACTACTCATCATCCGAAAAGTCAGGCCGTACCTGACCCAATATGCCACTCAACTGCTGGTACAAACCTTGGTGATGTCCCGTCTCGACTACTGCAACGCCCTCTTAACAGGCTTGAGGCCTGTGCGGTGAAGCCACTACAGATGATACAGAATGCGGCGGCGCGACTGGTGTTCAACCAGCCAAAGAGGGCACATGTCACTCCGCTGCTCATCGAGCTCCACTGGTTACCTGTAGCCGCCCGCATCAAGTTCAAGTCTCTGATGCTGGCCTACAGAGTGATTGCTGGGAATGCTCCCGCCCACTTAAATGCTCTCGTAAGAGCACATGTTGCCCCCCGGATGCTGCGCTCGTCAAATGAGCGTCGCCTGGCTCTGCCGGCCATACAGCCACGGCAATCCAGGCTATTCTCATATGTAGTTCCACGTTGGTGGAACGGGCTGCCAAAATGACCAGAGCAGGGACCTCCCTCTCTGTCTTTAAGAAGCACTTGAAGACCCAGCTCTTCAGTGAGTACCTCCTGTCCTAACCTACAACTACTTAGCACCACCTTGCAGTATTTATTGTTACACCAATGTTGTTGTTACACTAATCTCTGTCGCAATGTAGCTTGAATGTTATTCTCCCTTGTAAGTCGCTTTGGATAAAAGCGTCTGCTAAATGACTAAATGTTAATGTAATATAATGTATACACATTTATTTTTATAAGCACTTAATACAAAGAGAAACCTTACAACATATTACTATACATAGAAAGTCTACAAATGTAGTTACAAGTGTAGGGCCCTTAGATGTTTCTTCACCTGTCTTTTAAAGTTTGCTTTCATTTATGCTTTAGCAATCTGAACTGAGCTCCCTCTGAGCTCTTTAACATGGGAATTTAAATTCAAGATTCAAGAGGTTTATTCGTCACATACATATACATACTTTCATACATATATGCAGTAAAATGTAATGCAACGCACCCGGTGATAACACACAATATGTCCTAGGAAAAATTTCTTTCTAATAGACCAACTAACTGACTCCTAAAACATAATACAGTAAGTCGAATACGTATAGAATAAAATAAAAATATATAGAATAAAATAAAATACAATTAAATAAAATGGGATTAAATGGAATAGATAGAAGGAATATGCTTATGTATATGGAATAGGCAATTATGTATATACAGATATGTGCATTACAGTGGCATGTAAATAAAGTGAGGTAGTGCTTGGGATAATACAGCACAGTATACAACAGTACGCAGCAATACAGCATCACGAACAACCCTGAACAGTGACACAGTATGCGGTACAGTATGCTACGTATAGTACAGTAGGTAGTGGAGCCTATGTGTGTGGCTCAGTGAGGACCCTTGGTGAGGTCAGCATTGACAGTTCTAATGGCTTGCGGGAAAAAACTCTGTCTCAGTCTCTCTGTTCTCGCTGTGTGACTGCGGAGGCGCTTGCCTGACGCAGCAGCTGGAACAGTCCGTTGTTGGGGTGGTGAGGATCCTTCATGATCCTACGGGCTCTGCTACTACACCTCCTGGTGTATAACTCCTGCAAGGGGGGGAGGGTAGTTCCAGTGGTACGTTCAGCTGAACGCACCACCCTCTGCAGGGCCCGCCTGTCCTGAGCAGTACAGCTCCGAAACCAGACAGTGATGTTGCCTGTCAGGATGCTCTCCACTGCTCCAGAGTAGAAGGACTTGAGGATCCTCACCGAGACTCGGAATTTCCTCAGCTGCCTGAGGTGGTAAAGACGCTGCCTCGCCTTTCTCACCAGAGTGTCTGTTTGTAAAGTCCATGTTAAGTCCTCTGTGATGTGGACTCCGAGGTATTTGAAGCTGCTCACCCTGTCAACAGAAATCCCGTTTATCACCAAGGGCACGTGAGTCCTCGAATGTGATCCTTGCCTAAAGTCCACAATCAGCTGCTTAGTTTTCCTGACATTCAGGTAGAGGCTGTTGTCCTGGCACCAGAGTGACACGTCAGCCACCTCCTCGCGGTAGGCCTTCTCGTCGCAGTCGGTGATCAGGCCCACGACCACGGTGTCGTCAGCAAACTTGATGATTGGTGTTGGAGCTGGACCTGGCCACACAGTCATGTATGTACAGGGATTACAGTAGGGGGCTGAGGACGCAGCCCTGGGAGGGTCCTGTGTTCAGAATGAGGGAGCTGGACGTGTGCCTCCCCACCCTAACCACCTGGGGCCTGGCTGTGAGGAAGTCCAGGATCCAGGCGCACAGCGGAGCAGTCAGTCCGAGCTCCTTCAGCTTGACAGCCAGTCTGGTGGGGACTATGGTGTTGAAAGCTGAACTATAATCAATGAACAGCATTCTCACATAGGCCCCCTTCTGGCCATCCAGATGCGTGAGCGTGGTGTGCAGTACCTGGGAGACCGCATAATCCGTGGATCTGTTCTGCCGGTATGCAAACTGCAACAGGTCCAAGGTGCAGGGGAGGGAGGAGCTGATGTATTCCTTAATCAGCCTCTCGAAACACTTCATGACCACCGAGGTGAGCTCCACCGGACGGTAGTCATTCAGGCAGGCAGGAGAGGCGATCTTCGGGACAGG
>NW_028293108.1:0-88000 GCF_960531495.2 Zeus faber | reverse complement strand
AGTTCATAACAGTATTTACACTATCTGAGCAGTTCCTACAGAGTTATGACAGAAACCTTTACTCAAAACATCCTTTCAGTCTTCAAATTGCCTGAAAATGCCTTGTTTGCCATCCATGCAGGTTTTTATGAAAGTGCTTGTAATTTCAGAAAAACTTGTTAGATGTGCCAAAAACTCTTTTGCAAACAGTACTTTCCCATTACAAATGAGTTCATAACAGTATTTACACTATCTGAGCAGTTCCTACTGAGTCATGACAGAAATCTTTACTCAAAACATCCTTTCAGTCTTTAAATGGCCTGAAAATGCCTTGTTTGCCATCCATGCAGGTTTCATGAAAATGCTTATTATTTCAGAAATACTTGTTAGATGTGCCAAAAACTGTTTTACAAACAGTACATTCCCAATTACAAATGAGTTCAAAACAGTATTCACACTATCTGAGCAGTTCCTACACAGTCATGACAGAAACCTTTACTCAAAACATCCTTCCAGTCTTTAAATTGCCTGAAAATGCCTTGTTTGCCATCCATGCAGTTTTTTATGAAAATGCTCGTAATTTCAGAAAAAATGTGTTAGATGTGCCAAAAACTGTTCTGCAAACAGTACTTTCCCATTACAAATGAGTTCATAACAGTATTTACACTATCTGAGCAGGTCCTACAGAGTCATGACAGAAACCTTTACTCAAAACATCCTTTCAGTCTTTAAATTGCCTGAAAATGCCATGTTTGCCACCCATGCAGGTTTTTATGAAACTGCTCGTAATTTCAGAAAAACTTGTTAGATGTGCCAAAAACTGTTTTGCAAACAGTACTTTCCCATTACAAATCAGTTCATAACAGTATTTACACTATCTGAGCAGGTCCTAGAGAGTCATGACGGAAACCTTTACTCAAAACATCCTTTCAGTCTTCAAATTGCCTGAAAATGCCTTATTTGCCATCCATGCAGGTTTTTATGAAAATGATCATAATTTCAGAAAAACTTGTTAGATGTGCCAAAAACTCTTTTGCAAACAGTACTTTCCCATTACAAATCAGTTCATAACAGTATTTACACTATCTGAGCAGGTCCTAGAGAGTCATGACAGAAACCTTTACTCAAAACATCCTTTCAGTCTTTAAATTGCCTGAAAATGCCTTGTTTGCCACCCATGCAGGTTTTTATGAAACTGCTCGTAATTTCAGAAAAACTTGTTAGATGTGCCAAAAACTGTTTTGCAAACAGTACTTTCCCATTACAAATGAGTTCATAACAGTATTTACACTATCTGAGCAGTTCCTACAGAGTTATGACAGAAACCTTTACTCAAAACATCCTTTCAGTCTTCAAATTGCCTGAAAATGCCTTGTTTGCCATCCATGCAGGTTTTTATGAAAGTGCTTGTAATTTCAGAAAAACTTGTTAGATGTGCCAAAAACTGTTTTGCCAACAGTACTTTCCCATTTCAAATGAGTTCATAACAGTATTTACACTATCTGAGCAGTTCCTACTGAGTCATGACAGAAATCTTTACTCAAAACATCCTTTCAGTCTTTAAATGGCCTGAAAATGCCTTGTTTGCCATCCATGCAGGTTTCATGAAAATGCTTATTATTTCAGAAATACTTGTTAGATGTGCCAAAAACTGTTTTACAAACAGTACATTCCCAATTACAAATGAGTTCAAAACAGTATTCACACTATCTGAGCAGTTCCTACAGAGTCATGACAGAAACCTTTACTCAAAACATCCTTTCAGTCTTTAAATTGCCTGAAAATGCCTTGTTTGCCATCCATGCAGGTTTTTATGAAAATGCTCGTAATTTCAGAAAAAATGTGTAAGATGTGCCAAAAACTGTTCTGCAAACAGTACTTTCCCATTACAAATGAGTTCATAACAGTATTTACACTATCTGAGCAGTTCCTACAGAGTTATGACAGAAACCTTTACTCAAAACATCCTTTCAGTCTTTAAATTGCCTGAAAATGCCATGTTTGCCACCCATGCAGGTTTTTATGAAACTGCTCGTAATTTCAGAAAAACTTGTTAGATGTGCCAAAAACTCTTTTGCAACCAGTACTTTCCCATTACAAATCAGTTCATAACAGTATTTACACTATCTGAGCAGGTCCTAGAGAGTCATGACAGAAACCTTTAATCAAAACATACTTTCAGTCTTTAAATTGCCTGAAAATGCCTTGTTTGCCATCCATGCAGGTTTTTATGAAAATGCTTGTAATTTCAGAAAAACTTGTTAGATGTGCCAAAAACTGTTTTTCAAACAGTACTTTCCCATTACAAATGAGTTCATAACAGTATTTACACTATCTGAGCAGTTCCTACACAGTCATGACAGAAATCTTTACTCAAAACATCCTTTCAGTCTTTAAATTGCCTGAAAATGCCTTGTTTGCCATCCATGCAGTTTTTTATGAAAATGCTCGTAATTTCAGAAAAAAAATTGTTAGATGTGCCAAAACTGTTCTGCAAACAGTACTTTCCCATTACAAATGAGTTCATAACAGTATTTACTTTATCTGAGCAGTTCCTACAGAGTTATGACAGAAACCTTTACTCAAAACATCCTTTCAGTCTTTAAATTGCCTGAAAATGCCATGTTTGCCACCCATGCAGGTTTTTATGAAACTGCTCGTAATTTCAGAAAAACTTGTTAGATGTGCCAAAAACTGTTCTGCAAACAGTACTTTCCCATTACAAATGAGTTCATAACAGTATTTACTTTATCTGAGCAGTTCCTACAGAGTTATGACAGAAACCTTTACTCAAAACATCCTTTCAGTCTTTAAATTGCCTGAAAATGCCTTGTTTGCCATCCATGCAGGTTTTTATGAAAATGCTCATAATTTCAGAAAAACTTGTTAGATGTGCCAAAAACTGTTCTGCAAACAGTACTTTCCCATTACAAATGAGTTCATAACAGTATTTACACTATCTGAGCAGGTCCTAGAGAGTGATGACAGAAACCTTTACTCAAAACATCCTTTCAGTCTTTAAATGGCCTGAAAATGCCTTGTTTGCCATCCATGCAGGTTTCATGAAAATGCTTATTATTTCAGAAATACTTGTTAGATGTGCCAAAAACTGTTTTACAAACAGTACATTCCCAATTACAAATGAGTTCAAAACAGTATTCACACTATCTGAGCAGTTCCTACACAGTCATGACAGAAACCTTTACTCAAAACATCCTTTCAGTCTTTAAATTGCCTGAAAATGCCATGTTTGCCACCCATGCAGGTTTTTATGAAACTGCTCGTAATTTCAGAAAAACTTGTTAGATGTGCGAAAAACTGTTTTGCAAACAGTACTTTCCCATTACAAATGAGTTCATAACAGTATTTACACTATCTGAGCAGTTCCTACAGAGTTATGGCAGAAACCTTTACTCAAAACATCCTTTCAGTCTTTAAATTGCTTGAAAATGCCTTGTTTGCCATCCATGCAGGTTTTTATGAAAATGCTCGTAATTTCAGAAAAACTTGTTAGATGTGCCAAAAACTGTTCTGCAAACAGTACTTTCCCATTACAAATGAGTTCATAACAGTATTTACTTTATCTGAGCAGTTCCTACTGAGTCATGACAGAAATCTTTACTCAAAACATCCTTTCAGTCTTTAAATGGCCTGAAAATGCCTTGTTTGCCATCCATGCAGGTTTCATGAAAATGCTTATTATTTCAGAAATACTTGTTAGATGTGCCAAAAACTGTTTTACAAACAGTACATTCCCAATTACAAATGAGTTCAAAACAGTATTCACACTATCTGAGCAGTTCCTACACAGTCATGACAGAAACCTTTACTCAAAACATCCTTCCAGTCTTTAAATTGCCTGAAAATGCCTTGTTTGCATCCATGCAGGTTTTTATGAAAATGCTCGTAATTTCAGAAAAACTTGTTAGATGTGCCAAAAACTGTTTTTCAAACAGTACTTTCCCATTACAAATGAGTTCATAACAGTATTTACACTATCTGAGCAGTTCCTACACAGTCATGACAGAAATCTTTACTCAAAACATCCTTTCAGTCTTTAAATTGCCTGAAAATGCCATGTTTGCCACCCATGCAGGTTTTTATGAAACTGCTCGTAATTTCAGAAAAACTTGTTAGATGTGCCAAAAACTCTTTTGCAAACAGTACTTTCCCATTTCAAATGAGTTCATAACAGTATTTACACTATCTGAGCAGTTCCTACTGAGTCATGACAGAAATCTTTACTCAAAACATCCTTTCAGTCTTTAAATGGCCTGAAAATGCCTTGTTTGCCATCCATGCAGGTTTCATGAAAATGCTTATTATTTCAGAAATACTTGTTAGATGTGCCAAAAACTGTTTTACAAACAGTACATTCCCAATTACAAATGAGTTCAAAACAGTATTCACACTATCTGAGCAGTTCCTACACAGTCATGACAGAAACCTTTACTCAAAACATCCTTCCAGTCTTTAAATTGCCTGAAAATGCCTTGTTTGCCATCCATGCAGGTTTTTATGAAAATGCTCGTAATTTCAGAAAAAATGTGTTAGATGTGCCAAAAACTGTTCTGCAAACAGTACTTTCCCATTACAAATGAGTTCATAACAGTATTTACACTATCTGAGCAGGTCCTACAGAGTCATGACAGAAACCTTTACTCAAAACATCCTTTCAGTCTTTAAATTGCCTGAAAATGCCATGTTTGCCACCCATGCAGGTTTTTATGAAACTGCTCGTAATTTCAGAAAAAATGTGTTAGATGTGCCAAAAACTCTTTTGCAAACAGTACTTTCCCATTACAAATGAGTTCATAACAGTATTTACACTATCTGAGCAGTTCCTACTGAGTCATGACAGAAATCTTTACTCAAAACATCCTTTCAGTCTTTAAATGGCCTGAAAATGCCTTGTTTGCCATCCATGCAGGTTTTTATGAAAATGCTCGTAATTTCAGAAAAAATGTGTAAGATGTGCCAAAAACTGTTCTGCAAACAGTACTTTCCCATTACAAATGAGTTCATAACAGTATTTACACTATCTGAGCAGGTCCTAGAGAGTGATGACAGAAACCTTTACTCAAAACATCCTTTCAGTCTTTAAATGGCCTGAAAATGCCTTGTTTGCCATCCATGCAGGTTTCATGAAAATGCTTATTATTTCAGAAATACTTGTTAGATGTGCCAAAAACTGTTTTACAAACAGTACATTCCCAATTACAAATGAGTTCAAAACAGTATTCACACTATCTGAGCAGTTCCTACAGAGTCATGACAGAAACCTTTACTCAAAACATCCTTTCAGTCTTTAAATTGCCTGAAAATGCCTTGTTTGCCATCCATGCAGGTTTTTATGAAAATGCTCGTAATTTCAGAAAAAATGTGTAAGATGTGCCAAAAACTGTTCTGCAAACAATACTTTCCCATTACAAATGAGTTCATAACAGTATTTACACTATCTGAGCAGGTCCTAGAGAGTGATGACAGAAACCTTTACTCAAAACATCCTTTCAGTCTTTAAATGGCCTGAAAATGCCTTGTTTGCCATCCATGCAGGTTTCATGAAAATGCTTATTATTTCAGAAATACTTGTTAGATGTGCCAAAAACTGTTTTGCAAACAGTACATTCCCAATTACAAATGAGTTCAAAACAGTATTCACACTATCTGAGCAGTTCCTACACAGTCATGACAGAAACCTTTACTCAAAACATCCTTTCAGTCTTTAAATTGCCTGAAAATGCCATGTTTGCCACCCATGCAGGTTTTTATGAAACTGCTCGTAATTTCAGAAAAACTTGTTAGATGTGCCAAAAACTCTTTTGCAAACAGTACTTTCCCATTTCAAATGAGTTCATAACAGTATTTACACTATCTGAGCAGTTCCTACTGAGTCATGACAGAAATCTTTACTCAAAACATCCTTTCAGTCTTTAAATGGCCTGAAAATGCCTTGTTTGCCATCCATGCAGGTTTCATGAAAATGCTTATTATTTCAGAAATACTTGTTAGATGTGCCAAAAACTGTTTTACAAACAGTACATTCCCAATTACAAATGAGTTCAAAACAGTATTCACACTATCTGAGCAGTTCCTACACAGTCATGACAGAAACCTTTACTCAAAACATCCTTCCAGTCTTTAAATTGCCTGAAAATGCCTTGTTTGCCATCCATGCAGGTTTTTATGAAAATGCTCGTAATTTCAGAAAAAATGTGTTAGATGTGCCAAAAACTGTTCTGCAAACAGTACTTTCCCATTACAAATGAGTTCATAACAGTATTTACACTATCTGAGCAGGTCCTACAGAGTCATGACAGAAACCTTTACTCAAAACATCCTTTCAGTCTTTAAATTGCCTGAAAATGCCATGTTTGCCACCCATGCAGGTTTTTATGAAACTGCTCGTAATTTCAGAAAAAATGTGTTAGATGTGCCAAAAACTCTTTTGCAAACAGTACTTTCCCATTACAAATGAGTTCATAACAGTATTTACACTATCTGAGCAGTTCCTACTGAGTCATGACAGAAATCTTTACTCAAAACATCCTTTCAGTCTTTAAATGGCCTGAAAATGCCTTGTTTGCCATCCATGCAGGTTTCATGAAAATGCTTATTATTTCAGAAATACTTGTTAGATGTGCCAAAAACTGTTTTACAAACAGTACATTCCCAATTACAAATGAGTTCAAAACAGTATTCACACTATCTGAGCAGTTCCTACAGAGTCATGACAGAAACCTTTACTCAAAACATCCTTTCAGTCTTTAAATTGCCTGAAAATGCCTTGTTTGCCATCCATGCAGGTTTTTATGAAAATGCTCGTAATTTCAGAAAAAATGTGTAAGATGTGCCAAAAACTGTTCTGCAAACAGTACTTTCCCATTACAAATGAGTTCATAACAGTATTTACACTATCTGAGCAGTTCCTACAGAGTTATGACAGAAACCTTTACTCAAAACATCCTTTCAGTCTTTAAATTGCCTGAAAATGCCATGTTTGCCACCCATGCAGGTTTTTATGAAACTGCTCGTAATTTCAGAAAAACTTGTTAGATGTGCCAAAAACTCTTTTGCAACCAGTACTTTCCCATTACAAATCAGTTCATAACAGTATTTACACTATCTGAGCAGGTCCTAGAGAGTCATGACAGAAACCTTTACTCAAAACATACTTTCAGTCTTTAAATTGCCTGAAAATGCCTTGTTTGCCATCCATGCAGGTTTTTATGAAAATGCTTGTAATTTCAGAAAAACTTGTTAGATGTGCCAAAAACTGTTTTGCAAACAGTACTTTCCCATTACAAATGAGTTCATAACAGTATTTACACTATCTGAGCAGTTCCTACAGAGTCATGACAGAAATCTTTACTCAAAACATCCTTTCAGTCTTTAAATTGCCTGAAAATGCCTTGTTTGCCATCCATGCAGTTTTTTATGAAAATGCTCGTAATTTCAGAAAAAAAATTGTTAGATGTGCCAAAACTGTTCTGCAAACAGTACTTTCCCATTACAAATGAGTTCATAACAGTATTTACTTTATCTGAGCAGTTCCTACAGAGTTATGACAGAAACCTTTACTCAAAACATCCTTTCAGTCTTTAAATTGCCTGAAAATGCCATGTTTGCCACCCATGCAGGTTTTTATGAAACTGCTCGTAATTTCAGAAAAACTTGTTAGATGTGCCAAAAACTCTTTTGCAACCAGTACTTTCCCATTACAAATCAGTTCATAACAGTATTTACACTATCTGAGCAGGTCCTAGAGAGTCATGACAGAAACCTTTACTCAAAACATACTTTCAGTCTTTAAATTGCCTGAAAATGCCTTGTTTGCCATCCATGCAGGTTTCATGAAAATGCTTATTATTTCAGAAATACTTGTTAGATGTGCCAAAAACTGTTTTACAAACAGTACATTCCCAATCACAAATGAGTTCAAAACAGTATTCACACTATCTGAGCAGTTCCTACACAGTCATGACAGAAACCTTTACTCAAAACATCCTTCCAGTCTTTAAATTGCCTGAAAATGCCTTGTTTGCCATCCATGCAGGTTTTTATGAAAATGCTCGTAATTTCAGAAAAAATGTGTTAGATGTGCCAAAAACTGTTCTGCAAACAGTACTTTCCCATTACAAATGAGTTCATAACAGTATTTACACTATCTGAGCAGGTCCTACAGAGTCATGACAGAAACCTTTACTCAAAACATCCTTTCAGTCTTTAAATTGCCTGAAAATGCCATGTTTGCCACCCATGCAGGTTTTTATGAAACTGCTCGTAATTTCAGAAAAACTTGTTAGATGTGCCAAAAACTCTTTTGCAACCAGTACTTTCCCATTACAAATCAGTTCATAACAGTATTTACACTATCTGAGCAGGTCCTAGAGAGTCATGACAGAAACCTTTACTCAAAACATACTTTCAGTCTTTAAATTGCCTGAAAATGCCTTGTTTGCCATCCATGCAGGTTTTTATGAAAATGCTTGTAATTTCAGAAAAACTTGTTAGATGTGCCAAAAACTGTTTTGCAAACAGTACTTTCCCATTACAAATGAGTTCATAACAGTATTTACACTATCTGAGCAGTTCCTACAGAGTCATGACAGAAATCTTTACTCAAAACATCCTTTCAGTCTTTAAATTGCCTGAAAATGCCTTGTTTGCCATCCATGCAGTTTTTTATGAAAATGCTCGTAATTTCAGAAAAAAAATTGTTAGATGTGCCAAAACTGTTCTGCAAACAGTACTTTCCCATTACAAATGAGTTCATAACAGTATTTACTTTATCTGAGCAGTTCCTACAGAGTTATGACAGAAACCTTTACTCAAAACATCCTTTCAGTCTTTAAATTGCCTGAAAATGCCATGTTTGCCACCCATGCAGGTTTTTATGAAACTGCTCGTAATTTCCGAAAAACTTGTTAGATGTGCCAAAAACTCTTTTGCAACCAGTACTTTCCCATTACAAATCAGTTCATAACAGTATTTACACTATCTGAGCAGGTCCTAGAGAGTCATGACAGAAACCTTTACTCAAAACATACTTTCAGTCTTTAAATTGCCTGAAAATGCCTTGTTTGCCATCCATGCAGGTTTCATGAAAATGCTTATTATTTCAGAAATACTTGTTAGATGTGCCAAAAACTGTTTTACAAACAGTACATTCCCAATTACAAATGAGTTCAAAACAGTATTCACACTATCTGAGCAGTTCCTACACAGTCATGACAGAAACCTTTACTCAAAACATCCTTCCAGTCTTTAAATTGCCTGAAAATGCCTTGTTTGCCATCCATGCAGGTTTTTATGAAAATGCTCGTAATTTCAGAAAAAATGTGTTAGATGTGCCAAAAACTGTTCTGCAAACAGTACTTTCCCATTACAAATGAGTTCATAACAGTATTTACACTATCTGAGCAGGTCCTACAGAGTCATGACAGAAACCTTTACTCAAAACATCCTTTCAGTCTTTAAATTGCCTGAAAATGCCATGTTTGCCACCCATGCAGGTTTTTATGAAACTGCTCGTAATTTCAGAAAAAATGTGTTAGATGTGCCAAAAACTCTTTTGCAAACAGTACTTTCCCATTACAAATGAGTTCATAACAGTATTTACACTATCTGAGCAGTTCCTACTGAGTCATGACAGAAATCTTTACTCAAAACATCCTTTCAGTCTTTAAATGGCCTGAAAATGCTTTGTTTGCCATCCATGCAGGTTTCATGAAAATGCTTATTATTTCAGAAATACTTGTTAGATGTGCCAAAAACTGTTTTACAAACAGTACATTCCCAATTACAAATGAGTTCAAAACAGTATTCACACTATCTGAGCAGTTCCTACAGAGTCATGACAGAAACCTTTACTCAAAACATCCTTTCAGTCTTTAAATTGCCTGAAAATGCCTTGTTTGCCATCCATGCAGGTTTTTATGAAAATGCTCGTAATTTCAGAAAAAATGTGTAAGATGTGCCAAAAACTGTTCTGCAAACAGTACTTTCCCATTACAAATGAGTTCATAACAGTATTTACACTATCTGAGCAGTTCCTACAGAGTTATGACAGAAACCTTTACTCAAAACATCCTTTCAGTCTTTAAATTGCCTGAAAATGCCATGTTTGCCACCCATGCAGGTTTTTATGAAACTGCTCGTAATTTCAGAAAAACTTGTTAGATGTGCCAAAAACTCTTTTGCAACCAGTACTTTCCCATTACAAATCAGTTCATAACAGTATTTACACTATCTGAGCAGGTCCTAGAGAGTCATGACAGAAACCTTTACTCAAAACATACTTTCAGTCTTTAAATTGCCTGAAAATGCCTTGTTTGCCATCCATGCAGGTTTTTATGAAAATGCTTGTAATTTCAGAAAAACTTGTTAGATGTGCCAAAAACTGTTTTGCAAACAGTACTTTCCCATTACAAATGAGTTCATAACAGTATTTACACTATCTGAGCAGTTCCTACAGAGTCATGACAGAAATCTTTACTCAAAACATCCTTTCAGTCTTTAAATTGCCTGAAAATGCCTTGTTTGCCATCCATGCAGTTTTTTATGAAAATGCTCGTAATTTCAGAAAAAAAATTGTTAGATGTGCCAAAACTGTTCTGCAAACAGTACTTTCCCATTACAAATGAGTTCATAACAGTATTTACTTTATCTGAGCAGTTCCTACAGAGTTATGACAGAAACCTTTACTCAAAACATCCTTTCAGTCTTTAAATTGCCTGAAAATGCCTTGTTTGCCATCCATGCAGGTTTTTATGAAAATGCTTGTAATTTCAGAAAAACTTGTTCGATGTGCCAAAAACTGTTCTGCAAACAGTACTTTCCCATTACAAATGAGTTCATAACAGTATTTACACTATCTGAGCAGGTCCTAGAGAGTGATGACAGAAACCTTTACTCAAAACATCCTTTCAGTCTTTAAATGGCCTGAAAATGCCTTGTTTGCCATCCATGCAGGTTTCATGAAAATGCTTATTATTTCAGAAATACTTGTTAGATGTGCCAAAAACTGTTTTACAAACAGTACATTCCCAATTACAAATGAGTTCAAAACAGTATTCACACTATCTGAGCAGTTCCTACACAGTCATGACAGGAACCTTTACTCAAAACATCCTTTCAGTCTTTAAATTGCCTGAAAATGCCATGTTTGCCACCCATGCAGGTTTTTATGAAACTGCTCGTAATTTCAGAAAAACTTGTTAGATGTGCGAAAAACTGTTTTGCAAACAGTACTTTCCCATTACAAATGAGTTCATAACAGTATTTACACTATCTGAGCAGTTCCTACAGAGTTATGGCAGAAACCTTTACTCAAAACATCCTTTCAGTCTTTAAATTGCCTGAAAATGCCTTGTTTGCCATCCATGCAGGTTTTTATGAAAATGCTCATAATTTCAGAAAAACTTGTTAGATGTGCCAAAAACTCTTTTGCAAACAGTACTTTCCCATTACAAATCAGTTCATAACAGTATTTACACTATCTGAGCAGTTCCTACAGAGTCATGACAGAAATCTTTACTCAAAACATCCTTTCAGTCTTTAAATTGCCTGAAAATGCCTTGTTTGCCATCCATGCAGTTTTTTATGAAAATGCTCGTAATTTCAGAAAAAAAATTGTTAGATGTGCCAAAACTGTTCTGCAAACAGTACTTTCCCATTACAAATGAGTTCATAACAGTATTTACTTTATCTGAGCAGTTCCTACAGAGTTATGACAGAAACCTTTACTCAAAACATCCTTTCAGTCTTTAAATTGCCTGAAAATGCCTTGTTTGCCATCCATGCAGGTTTTTATGAAAATGCTTGTAATTTCAGAAAAACTTGTTAGATGTGCCAAAAACTGTTCTGCAAACAGTACTTTCCCATTACAAATGAGTTCATAACAGTATTTACACTATCTGAGCAGGTCCTAGAGAGTGATGACAGAAACCTTTACTCAAAACATCCTTTCAGTCTTTAAATGGCCTGAAAATGCCTTGTTTGCCATCCATGCAGGTTTCATGAAAATGCTTATTATTTCAGAAATACTTGTTAGATGTGCCAAAAACTGTTTTACAAACAGTACATTCCCAATTACAAATGAGTTCAAAACAGTATTCACACTATCTGAGCAGTTCCTACACAGTCATGACAGAAACCTTTACTCAAAACATCCTTTCAGTCTTTAAATTGCCTGAAAATGCCATGTTTGCCACCCATGCAGGTTTTTATGAAACTGCTCGTAATTTCAGAAAAACTTGTTAGATGTGCGAAAAACTGTTTTGCAAACAGTACTTTCCCATTACAAATGAGTTCATAACAGTATTTACACTATCTGAGCAGTTCCTACAGAGTTATGGCAGAAACCTTTACTCAAAACATCCTTTCAGTCTTTAAATTGCCTGAAAATGCCTTGTTTGCCATCCATGCAGGTTTTTATGAAAATGCTCGTAATTTCAGAAAAACTTGTTAGATGTGCCAAAAACTGTTCTGCAAACAGTACTTTCCCATTACAAATGAGTTCATAACAGTATTTACTTTATCTGAGCAGTTCCTACAGAGTTATGACAGAAACCTTTACTCAAAACATCCTTTCAGTCTTTAAATTGCCTGAAAATGCCTTGTTTGCCATCCATGCAGGTTTTTATGAAAATGCTCATAATTTCAGAAAAACTTGTTAGATCTGCCAAAAACTCTTTTGCAAACAGTACTTTCCCATTACAAATCAGTTCATAACAGTATTTACACTATCTGAGCAGGTCCTAGAGAATCATGACAGAAACCTTTACTCAAAACATCCTTTCAGTCTTTAAATTACCTGAAAATGCCTTGTTTGCCACCCATGCAGGTTTTTATGAAACTGCTCGTAATTTCAGAAAAACTTGTTAGATGTGCCAAAAACTGTTTTGCAAACAGTACTTTCCCATTACAAATGAGTTCATAACAGTATTTACACTATCTGAGCAGTTCCTACAGAGTTATGACAGAAACCTTTACTCAAAACATCCTTTCAGTCTTCAAATTGCCTGAAAATGCCTTGTTTGCCATCCATGCAGGTTTTTATGAAAGTGCTTGTAATTTCAGAAATACTTGTTAGATGTGCCAAAAACTGTTTTACAAACAGTACATTCCCAATTACAAATGAGTTCAAAACAGTATTCACACTATCTGAGCAGTTCCTACACAGTCATGACAGAAACCTTTACTCAAAACATCCTTCCAGTCTTTAAATTGCCTGAAAATGCCTTGTTTGCCATCCATGCAGGTTTATGAAAATGCTCGTAATTTCAGAAAAAATGTGTTAGATGTGACAAAAATTGTTCTGCAAACAGTACTTTCCCATTACAAATGAGTTCATAACAGTATTTACACTATCTGAGCAGGTCCTACAGAGTCATGACAGAAACCTTTACTCAAAACATCCTTTCAGTCTTTAAATTGCCTGAAAATGCCATGTTTGCCACCCATGCAGGTTTTTATGAAACTGCTCGTAATTTCAGAAAAACTTGTTAGATGTGCCAAAAACTGTTTTGCAAACAGTACTTTCCCATTACAAATGAGTTCATAACAGTATTTACACTATCTGAGCAGTTCCTACAGAGTTATGGCAGAAACCTTTACTCAAAACATCCTTTCAGTCTTTAAATTGCCTGAAAATGCCTTGTTTGCCATCCATGCAGGTTTTTATGAAAATGCTCATGATTTCAGAAAAACTTGTTAGATGTGCCAAAAACTCTTTTGCAAACAGTACTTTCCCATTACAAATCAGTTCATAACAGTATTTACACTATCTGAGCAGTTCCTACAGAGTCATGACAGAAATCTTTACTCAAAACATCCTTTCAGTCTTTAAATTGCCTGAAAATGCCTTGTTTGCCATCCATGCAGTTTTTTATGAAAATGCTCGTAATTTCAGAAAAAAAATTGTTAGATGTGCCAAAACTGTTCTGCAAACAGTACTTTCCCATTACAAATGAGTTCATAACAGTATTTACTTTATCTGAGCAGTTCCTACAGAGTTATGACAGAAACCTTTACTCAAAACATCCTTTCAGTCTTTAAATTGCCTGAAAATGCCTTGTTTGCCATCCATGCAGGTTTTTATGAAAATGCTTGTAATTTCAGAAAAACTTGTTAGATGTGCCAAAAACTGTTCTGCAAACAGTACTTTCCCATTACAAATGAGTTCATAACAGTATTTACACTATCTGAGCAGGTCCTAGAGAGTGATGACAGAAACCTTTACTCAAAACATCCTTTCAGTCTTTAAATGGCCTGAAAATGCCTTGTTTGCCATCCATGCAGGTTTCATGAAAATGCTTATTATTTCAGAAATACTTGTTAGATGTGCCAAAAACTGTTTTACAAACAGTACATTCCCAATTACAAATGAGTTCAAAACAGTATTCACACTATCTGAGCAGTTCCTACACAGTCATGACAGAAACCTTTACTCAAAACATCCTTTCAGTCTTTAAATTGCCTGAAAATGCCATGTTTGCCACCCATGCAGGTTTTTATGAAACTGCTCGTAATTTCAGAAAAACTTGTTAGATGTGCGAAAAACTGTTTTGCAAACAGTACTTTCCCATTACAAATGAGTTCATAACAGTATTTACACTATCTGAGCAGTTCCTACAGAGTTATGGCAGAAACCTTTACTCAAAACATCCTTTCAGTCTTTAAATTGCCTGAAAATGCCTTGTTTGCCATCCATGCAGGTTTTTATGAAAATGCTCGTAATTTCAGAAAAACTTGTTAGATGTGCCAAAACTGTTCTGCAAACAGTACTTTCCCATTACAAATGAGTTCATAACAGTATTTACTTTATCTGAGCAGTTCCTACAGAGTTATGACAGAAACCTTTACTCAAAACATCCTTTCAGTCTTTAAATTGCCTGAAAATGCCTTGTTTGCCATCCATGCAGGTTTTTATGAAAATGCTCATAATTTCAGAAAAACTTGTTAGATCTGCCAAAAACTCTTTTGCAAACAGTACTTTCCCATTACAAATCAGTTCATAACAGTATTTACACTATCTGAGCAGGTCCTAGAGAGTCATGACAGAAACCTTTACTCAAAACATCCTTTCAGTCTTTAAATTGCCTGAAAATGCCTTGTTTGCCACCCATGCAGGTTTTTATGAAACTGCTCGTAATTTCAGAAAAACTTGTTAGATGTGCCAAAAACTGTTTTGCAAACAGTACTTTCCCATTACAAATGAGTTCATAACAGTATTTACACTATCTGAGCAGTTCCTACAGAGTTATGACAGAAATCTTTACTCAAAACATCCTTTCAGTCTTTAAATTGCCTGAAAATGCCTTGTTTGCCATCCATGCAGTTTTTTATGAAAATGCTCGTAATTTCAGAAAAAAAATTGTTAGATGTGCCAAAACTGTTCTGCAAACAGTACTTTCCCATTACAAATGAGTTCATAACAGTATTTACTTTATCTGAGCAGTTCCTACAGAGTTATGACAGAAACCTTTACTCAAAACATCCTTTCAGTCTTTAAATTGCCTGAAAATGCCTTGTTTGCCATCCATGCAGGTTTTTATGAAAATGCTTGTAATTTCAGAAAAACTTGTTAGATGTGCCAAAAACTGTTCTGCAAACAGTACTTTCCCATTACAAATGAGTTCATAACAGTATTCACACTATCTGAGCAGTTCCTACACAGTCATGACAGAAACCTTTACTCAAAACATCCTTTCAGTCTTTAAATTGCCTGAAAATGCCTTGTTTGCCATCCATGCAGGTTTTTATGAAAATGCTTGTAATTTCAGAAAAACTTGTTAGATGTGCCAAAAACTGTTCTGCAAACAGTACTTTCCCATTACAAATGAGTTCATAACAGTATTTACACTATCTGAGCAGGTCCTAGAGAGTGATGACAGAAACCTTTACTCAAAACATCCTTTCAGTCTTTAAATGGCCTGAAAATGCCTTGTTTGCCATCCATGCAGGTTTCATGAAAATGCTTATTATTTCAGAAATACTTGTTAGATGTGCCAAAAACTGTTTTACAAACAGTACATTCCCAATTACAAATGAGTTCAAAACAGTATTCACACTATCTGAGCAGTTCCTACACAGTCATGACAGAAACCTTTACTCAAAACATCCTTTCAGTCTTTAAATTGCCTGAAAATGCCATGTTTGCCACCCATGCAGGTTTTTATGAAACTGCTCGTAATTTCAGAAAAACTTGTTAGATGTGCGAAAAACTGTTTTGCAAACAGTACTTTCCCATTACAAATGAGTTCATAACAGTATTTACACTATCTGAGCAGTTCCTACAGAGTTATGGCAGAAACCTTTACTCAAAACATCCTTTCAGTCTTTAAATTGCCTGAAAATGCCTTGTTTGCCATCCATGCAGGTTTTTATGAAAATGCTCGTAATTTCAGAAAAACTTGTTAGATGTGCCAAAAACTGTTCTGCAAACAGTACTTTCCCATTACAAATGAGTTCATAACAGTATTTACTTTATCTGAGCAGTTCCTACAGAGTTATGACAGAAACCTTTACTCAAAACATCCTTTCAGTCTTTAAATTGCCTGAAAATGCCTTGTTTGCCATCCATGCAGGTTTTTATGAAAATGCTCATAATTTCAGAAAAACTTGTTAGATCTGCCAAAAACTCTTTTGCAAACAGTACTTTCCCATTACAAATCAGTTCATAACAGTATTTACACTATCTGAGCAGGTCCTAGAGAATCATGACAGAAACCTTTACTCAAAACATCCTTTCAGTCTTTAAATTACCTGAAAATGCCTTGTTTGCCACCCATGCAGGTTTTTATGAAACTGCTCGTAATTTCAGAAAAACTTGTTAGATGTGCCAAAAACTGTTTTGCAAACAGTACTTTCCCATTACAAATGAGTTCATAACAGTATTTACACTATCTGAGCAGTTCCTACAGAGTTATGACAGAAACCTTTACTCAAAACATCCTTTCAGTCTTCAAATTGCCTGAAAATGCCTTGTTTGCCATCCATGCAGGTTTTTATGAAAGTGCTTGTAATTTCAGAAATACTTGTTAGATGTGCCAAAAACTGTTTTACAAACAGTACATTCCCAATTACAAATGAGTTCAAAACAGTATTCACACTATCTGAGCAGTTCCTACACAGTCATGACAGAAACCTTTACTCAAAACATCCTTCCAGTCTTTAAATTGCCTGAAAATGCCTTGTTTGCCATCCATGCAGGTTTATGAAAATGCTCGTAATTTCAGAAAAAATGTGTTAGATGTGACAAAAATTGTTCTGCAAACAGTACTTTCCCATTACAAATGAGTTCATAACAGTATTTACACTATCTGAGCAGGTCCTACAGAGTCATGACAGAAACCTTTACTCAAAACATCCTTTCAGTCTTTAAATTGCCTGAAAATGCCATGTTTGCCACCCATGCAGGTTTTTATGAAACTGCTCGTAATTTCAGAAAAACTTGTTAGATGTGCCAAAAACTGTTTTGCAAACAGTACTTTCCCATTACAAATGAGTTCATAACAGTATTTACACTATCTGAGCAGTTCCTACAGAGTTATGGCAGAAACCTTTACTCAAAACATCCTTTCAGTCTTTAAATTGCCTGAAAATGCCTTGTTTGCCATCCATGCAGGTTTTTATGAAAATGCTCATGATTTCAGAAAAACTTGTTAGATGTGCCAAAAACTCTTTTGCAAACAGTACTTTCCCATTACAAATCAGTTCATAACAGTATTTACACTATCTGAGCAGTTCCTACAGAGTCATGACAGAAATCTTTACTCAAAACATCCTTTCAGTCTTTAAATTGCCTGAAAATGCCTTGTTTGCCATCCATGCAGTTTTTTATGAAAATGCTCGTAATTTCAGAAAAAAAATTGTTAGATGTGCCAAAACTGTTCTGCAAACAGTACTTTCCCATTACAAATGAGTTCATAACAGTATTTACTTTATCTGAGCAGTTCCTACAGAGTTATGACAGAAACCTTTACTCAAAACATCCTTTCAGTCTTTAAATTGCCTGAAAATGCCTTGTTTGCCATCCATGCAGGTTTTTATGAAAATGCTTGTAATTTCAGAAAAACTTGTTAGATGTGCCAAAAACTGTTCTGCAAACAGTACTTTCCCATTACAAATGAGTTCATAACAGTATTTACACTATCTGAGCAGGTCCTAGAGAGTGATGACAGAAACCTTTACTCAAAACATCCTTTCAGTCTTTAAATGGCCTGAAAATGCCTTGTTTGCCATCCATGCAGGTTTCATGAAAATGCTTATTATTTCAGAAATACTTGTTAGATGTGCCAAAAACTGTTTTACAAACAGTACATTCCCAATTACAAATGAGTTCAAAACAGTATTCACACTATCTGAGCAGTTCCTACACAGTCATGACAGAAACCTTTACTCAAAACATCCTTTCAGTCTTTAAATTGCCTGAAAATGCCATGTTTGCCACCCATGCAGGTTTTTATGAAACTGCTCGTAATTTCAGAAAAACTTGTTAGATGTGCGAAAAACTGTTTTGCAAACAGTACTTTCCCATTACAAATGAGTTCATAACAGTATTTACACTATCTGAGCAGTTCCTACAGAGTTATGGCAGAAACCTTTACTCAAAACATCCTTTCAGTCTTTAAATTGCCTGAAAATGCCTTGTTTGCCATCCATGCAGGTTTTTATGAAAATGCTCGTAATTTCAGAAAAACTTGTTAGATGTGCCAAAACTGTTCTGCAAACAGTACTTTCCCATTACAAATGAGTTCATAACAGTATTTACTTTATCTGAGCAGTTCCTACAGAGTTATGACAGAAACCTTTACTCAAAACATCCTTTCAGTCTTTAAATTGCCTGAAAATGCCTTGTTTGCCATCCATGCAGGTTTTTATGAAAATGCTCATAATTTCAGAAAAACTTGTTAGATCTGCCAAAAACTCTTTTGCAAACAGTACTTTCCCATTACAAATCAGTTCATAACAGTATTTACACTATCTGAGCAGGTCCTAGAGAGTCATGACAGAAACCTTTACTCAAAACATCCTTTCAGTCTTTAAATTGCCTGAAAATGCCTTGTTTGCCACCCATGCAGGTTTTTATGAAACTGCTCGTAATTTCAGAAAAACTTGTTAGATGTGCCAAAAACTGTTTTGCAAACAGTACTTTCCCATTACAAATGAGTTCATAACAGTATTTACACTATCTGAGCAGTTCCTACAGAGTTATGACAGAAATCTTTACTCAAAACATCCTTTCAGTCTTTAAATTGCCTGAAAATGCCTTGTTTGCCATCCATGCAGTTTTTTATGAAAATGCTCGTAATTTCAGAAAAAAAATTGTTAGATGTGCCAAAACTGTTCTGCAAACAGTACTTTCCCATTACAAATGAGTTCATAACAGTATTTACTTTATCTGAGCAGTTCCTACAGAGTTATGACAGAAACCTTTACTCAAAACATCCTTTCAGTCTTTAAATTGCCTGAAAATGCCTTGTTTGCCATCCATGCAGGTTTTTATGAAAATGCTTGTAATTTCAGAAAAACTTGTTAGATGTGCCAAAAACTGTTCTGCAAACAGTACTTTCCCATTACAAATGAGTTCATAACAGTATTTACACTATCTGAGCAGGTCCTAGAGAGTGATGACAGAAACCTTTACTCAAAACATCCTTTCAGTCTTTAAATGGCCTGAAAATGCCTTGTTTGCCATCCATGCAGGTTTCATGAAAATGCTTATTATTTCAGAAATACTTGTTAGATGTGCCAAAAACTGTTTTACAAACAGTACATTCCCAATTACAAATGAGTTCAAAACAGTATTCACACTATCTGAGCAGTTCCTACACAGTCATGACAGAAACCTTTACTCAAAACATCCTTTCAGTCTTTAAATTGCCTGAAAATGCCATGTTTGCCACCCATGCAGGTTTTTATGAAACTGCTCGTAATTTCAGAAAAACTTGTTAGATGTGCGAAAAACTGTTTTGCAAACAGTACTTTCCCATTACAAATGAGTTCATAACAGTATTTACACTATCTGAGCAGTTCCTACAGAGTTATGGCAGAAACCTTTACTCAAAACATCCTTTCAGTCTTTAAATTGCCTGAAAATGCCTTGTTTGCCATCCATGCAGGTTTTTATGAAAATGCTCGTAATTTCAGAAAAACTTGTTAGATGTGCCAAAAACTGTTCTGCAAACAGTACTTTCCCATTACAAATGAGTTCATAACAGTATTTACTTTATCTGAGCAGTTCCTACAGAGTTATGACAGAAACCTTTACTCAAAACATCCTTTCAGTCTTTAAATTGCCTGAAAATGCCTTGTTTGCCATCCATGCAGGTTTTTATGAAAATGCTCATAATTTCAGAAAAACTTGTTAGATCTGCCAAAAACTCTTTTGCAAACAGTACTTTCCCATTACAAATCAGTTCATAACAGTATTTACACTATCTGAGCAGGTCCTAGAGAATCATGACAGAAACCTTTACTCAAAACATCCTTTCAGTCTTTAAATTACCTGAAAATGCCTTGTTTGCCACCCATGCAGGTTTTTATGAAACTGCTCGTAATTTCAGAAAAACTTGTTAGATGTGCCAAAAACTGTTTTGCAAACAGTACTTTCCCATTACAAATGAGTTCATAACAGTATTTACACTATCTGAGCAGTTCCTACAGAGTTATGACAGAAACCTTTACTCAAAACATCCTTTCAGTCTTCAAATTGCCTGAAAATGCCTTGTTTGCCATCCATGCAGGTTTTTATGAAAGTGCTTGTAATTTCAGAAATACTTGTTAGATGTGCCAAAAACTGTTTTACAAACAGTACATTCCCAATTACAAATGAGTTCAAAACAGTATTCACACTATCTGAGCAGTTCCTACACAGTCATGACAGAAACCTTTACTCAAAACATCCTTCCAGTCTTTAAATTGCCTGAAAATGCCTTGTTTGCCATCCATGCAGGTTTATGAAAATGCTCGTAATTTCAGAAAAAATGTGTTAGATGTGACAAAAATTGTTCTGCAAACAGTACTTTCCCATTACAAATGAGTTCATAACAGTATTTACACTATCTGAGCAGGTCCTACAGAGTCATGACAGAAACCTTTACTCAAAACATCCTTTCAGTCTTTAAATTGCCTGAAAATGCCATGTTTGCCACCCATGCAGGTTTTTATGAAACTGCTCGTAATTTCAGAAAAACTTGTTAGATGTGCCAAAAACTGTTTTGCAAACAGTACTTTCCCATTAAAAATGAGTTCATAACAGTATTTACACTATCTGAGCAGTTCCTACAGAGTTATGGCAGAAACCTTTACTCAAAACATCCTTTCAGTCTTTAAATTGCCTGAAAATGCCTTGTTTGCCATCCATGCAGGTTTTTATGAAAATGCTCATGATTTCAGAAAAACTTGTTAGATGTGCCAAAAACTCTTTTGCAAACAGTACTTTCCCATTACAAATCAGTTCATAACAGTATTTACACTATCTGAGCAGTTCCTACAGAGTCATGACAGAAATCTTTACTCAAAACATCCTTTCAGTCTTTAAATTGCCTGAAAATGCCTTGTTTGCCATCCATGCAGTTTTTTATGAAAATGCTCGTAATTTCAGAAAAAAAATTGTTAGATGTGCCAAAACTGTTCTGCAAACAGTACTTTCCCATTACAAATGAGTTCATAACAGTATTTACTTTATCTGAGCAGTTCCTACAGAGTTATGACAGAAACCTTTACTCAAAACATCCTTTCAGTCTTTAAATTGCCTGAAAATGCCTTGTTTGCCATCCATGCAGGTTTTTATGAAAATGCTTGTAATTTCAGAAAAACTTGTTAGATGTGCCAAAAACTGTTCTGCAAACAGTACTTTCCCATTACAAATGAGTTCATAACAGTATTTACACTATCTGAGCAGGTCCTAGAGAGTGATGACAGAAACCTTTACTCAAAACATCCTTTCAGTCTTTAAATGGCCTGAAAATGCCTTGTTTGCCATCCATGCAGGTTTCATGAAAATGCTTATTATTTCAGAAATACTTGTTAGATGTGCCAAAAACTGTTTTACAAACAGTACATTCCCAATTACAAATGAGTTCAAAACAGTATTCACACTATCTGAGCAGTTCCTACACAGTCATGACAGAAACCTTTACTCAAAACATCCTTTCAGTCTTTAAATTGCCTGAAAATGCCATGTTTGCCACCCATGCAGGTTTTTATGAAACTGCTCGTAATTTCAGAAAAACTTGTTAGATGTGCGAAAAACTGTTTTGCAAACAGTACTTTCCCATTACAAATGAGTTCATAACAGTATTTACACTATCTGAGCAGTTCCTACAGAGTTATGGCAGAAACCTTTACTCAAAACATCCTTTCAGTCTTTAAATTGCCTGAAAATGCCTTGTTTGCCATCCATGCAGGTTTTTATGAAAATGCTCGTAATTTCAGAAAAACTTGTTAGATGTGCCAAAAACTGTTCTGCAAACAGTACTTTCCCATTACAAATGAGTTCATAACAGTATTTACTTTATCTGAGCAGTTCCTACAGAGTTATGACAGAAACCTTTACTCAAAACATCCTTTCAGTCTTTAAATTGCCTGAAAATGCCTTGTTTGCCATCCATGCAGGTTTTTATGAAAATGCTCATAATTTCAGAAAAACTTGTTAGATCTGCCAAAAACTCTTTTGCAAACAGTACTTTCCCATTACAAATCAGTTCATAACAGTATTTACACTATCTGAGCAGGTCCTAGAGAGTCATGACAGAAACCTTTACTCAAAACATCCTTTCAGTCTTTAAATTGCCTGAAAATGCCTTGTTTGCCACCCATGCAGGTTTTTATGAAACTGCTCGTAATTTCAGAAAAACTTGTTAGATGTGCCAAAAACTGTTTTGCAAACAGTACTTTCCCATTACAAATGAGTTCATAACAGTATTTACACTATCTGAGCAGTTCCTACAGAGTTATGACAGAAACCTTTACTCAAAACATCCTTTCAGTCTTCAAATTGCCTGAAAATGCCTTGTTTGCCATCCTTGCAGGTTTTTATGAAAGTGCTTGTAATTTCAGAAAAACTTGTTAGATGTGCCAAAAACTCTTTTGCAAACAGTACTTTCCCATTACAAATGAGTTCATAACAGTATTTACACTATCTGAGCAGTTCCTACTGAGTCATGACAGAAATCTTTACTCAAAACATCCTTTCAGTCTTTAAATGGCCTGAAAATGCCTTGTTTGCCATCCATGCAGGTTTCATGAAAATGCTTATTATTTCAGAAATACTTGTTAGATGTGCCAAAAACTGTTTTACAAACAGTACATTCCCAATTACAAATGAGTTCAAAACAGTATTCACACTATCTGAGCAGTTCCTACACAGTCATGACAGAAACCTTTACTCAAAACATCCTTCCAGTCTTTAAATTGCCTGAAAATGCCTTGTTTGCCATCCATGCAGGTTTTTATGAAAATGCTCGTAATTTCAGAAAAAATGTGTTAGATGTGCCAAAAACTGTTCTGCAAACAGTACTTTCCCATTACAAATGAGTTCATAACAGTATTTACACTATCTGAGCAGGTCCTACAGAGTCATGACAGAAACCTTTACTCAAAACATCCTTCCAGTCTTTAAATTGCCTGAAAATGCCTTGTTTGCCATCCATGCAGGTTTTTATGAAAATGCTCGTAATTTCAGAAAAAATGTGTTAGATGTGCCAAAAACTGTTCTGCAAACAGTACTTTCCCATTACAAATCAGTTCATAACAGTATTTACACTATCTGAGCAGGTCCTAGAGAGTCATGACAGAAACCTTTACTCAAAACATCCTTTCAGTCTTTAAATTGCCTGAAAATGCCTTGTTTGCCACCCATGCAGGTTTTTATGAAACTGCTCGTAATTTCAGAAAAACTTGTTAGATGTGCCAAAAACTGTTTTGCAAACAGTACTTTCCCATTACAAATGAGTTCATAACAGTATTTACACTATCTGAGCAGTTCCTACAGAGTTATGACAGAAACCTTTACTCAAAACATCCTTTCAGTCTTTAAATTGCCTGAAAATGCCATGTTTGCCACCCATGCAGGTTTTTATGAAACTGCTCGTAATTTCAGAAAAACTTGTTAGATGTGCCAAAAACTCTTTTGCAACCAGTACTTTCCCATTACAAATCAGTTCATAACAGTATTTACACTATCTGAGCAGGTCCTAGAGAGTCATGACAGAAACCTTTACTCAAAACATACTTTCAGTCTTTAAATTGCCTGAAAATGCCTTGTTTGCCATCCATGCAGGTTTTTATGAAGATGCTTGTAATTTCAGAAAAACTTGTTAGATGTGCCAAAAACTGTTTTGCAAACAGCACTTTCCCATTACAAATGAGTTCATAACAGTATTTACACTATCTGAGCAGTTCCTACAGAGTCATGACAGAAATCTTTACTCAAAACATCCTTTCAGTCTTTAAATTGCCTGAAAATGCCTTGTTTGCCATCCATGCAGTTTTTTATGAAAATGCTCGTAATTTCAGAAAAAAAATTGTTAGATGTGCCAAAACTGTTCTGCAAACAGTACTTTCCCATTACAAATGAGTTCATAACAGTATTTACTTTATCTGAGCAGTTCCTACAGAGTTATGACAGAAACCTTTACTCAAAACATCCTTTCAGTCTTTAAATTGCCTGAAAATGCCTTGTTTGCCATCCATGCAGGTTTTTATGAAAATGCTTGTAATTTCAGAAAAACTTGTTCGATGTGCCAAAAACTGTTCTGCAAACAGTACTTTCCCATTACAAATGAGTTCATAACAGTATTTACACTATCTGAGCAGGTCCTAGAGAGTGATGACAGAAACCTTTACTCAAAACATCCTTTCAGTCTTTAAATGGCCTGAAAATGCCTTGTTTGCCATCCATGCAGGTTTCATGAAAATGCTTATTATTTCAGAAATACTTGTTAGATGTGCCAAAAACTGTTTTACAAACAGTACATTCCCAATTACAAATGAGTTCAAAACAGTATTCACACTATCTGAGCAGTTCCTACACAGTCATGACAGGAACCTTTACTCAAAACATCCTTTCAGTCTTTAAATTGCCTGAAAATGCCATGTTTGCCACCCATGCAGGTTTTTATGAAACTGCTCGTAATTTCAGAAAAACTTGTTAGATGTGCGAAAAACTGTTTTGCAAACAGTACTTTCCCATTACAAATGAGTTCATAACAGTATTTACACTATCTGAGCAGTTCCTACAGAGTTATGGCAGAAACCTTTACTCAAAACATCCTTTCAGTCTTTAAATTGCCTGAAAATGCCTTGTTTGCCATCCATGCAGGTTTTTATGAAAATGCTCATAATTTCAGAAAAACTTGTTAGATGTGCCAAAAACTCTTTTGCAAACAGTACTTTCCCATTACAAATCAGTTCATAACAGTATTTACACTATCTGAGCAGTTCCTACAGAGTCATGACAGAAATCTTTACTCAAAACATCCTTTCAGTCTTTAAATTGCCTGAAAATGCCTTGTTTGCCATCCATGCAGTTTTTTATGAAAATGCTCGTAATTTCAGAAAAAAAATTGTTAGATGTGCCAAAACTGTTCTGCAAACAGTACTTTCCCATTACAAATGAGTTCATAACAGTATTTACTTTATCTGAGCAGTTCCTACAGAGTTATGACAGAAACCTTTACTCAAAACATCCTTTCAGTCTTTAAATTGCCTGAAAATGCCTTGTTTGCCATCCATGCAGGTTTTTATGAAAATGCTTGTAATTTCAGAAAAACTTGTTAGATGTGCCAAAAACTGTTCTGCAAACAGTACTTTCCCATTACAAATGAGTTCATAACAGTATTTACACTATCTGAGCAGGTCCTAGAGAGTGATGACAGAAACCTTTACTCAAAACATCCTTTCAGTCTTTAAATGGCCTGAAAATGCCTTGTTTGCCATCCATGCAGGTTTCATGAAAATGCTTATTATTTCAGAAATACTTGTTAGATGTGCCAAAAACTGTTTTACAAACAGTACATTCCCAATTACAAATGAGTTCAAAACAGTATTCACACTATCTGAGCAGTTCCTACACAGTCATGACAGAAACCTTTACTCAAAACATCCTTTCAGTCTTTAAATTGCCTGAAAATGCCATGTTTGCCACCCATGCAGGTTTTTATGAAACTGCTCGTAATTTCAGAAAAACTTGTTAGATGTGCGAAAAACTGTTTTGCAAACAGTACTTTCCCATTACAAATGAGTTCATAACAGTATTTACACTATCTGAGCAGTTCCTACAGAGTTATGGCAGAAACCTTTACTCAAAACATCCTTTCAGTCTTTAAATTGCCTGAAAATGCCTTGTTTGCCATCCATGCAGGTTTTTATGAAAATGCTCGTAATTTCAGAAAAACTTGTTAGATGTGCCAAAAACTGTTCTGCAAACAGTACTTTCCCATTACAAATGAGTTCATAACAGTATTTACTTTATCTGAGCAGTTCCTACAGAGTTATGACAGAAACCTTTACTCAAAACATCCTTTCAGTCTTTAAATTGCCTGAAAATGCCTTGTTTGCCATCCATGCAGGTTTTTATGAAAATGCTCATAATTTCAGAAAAACTTGTTAGATCTGCCAAAAACTCTTTTGCAAACAGTACTTTCCCATTACAAATCAGTTCATAACAGTATTTACACTATCTGAGCAGGTCCTAGAGAGTCATGACAGAAACCTTTACTCAAAACATCCTTTCAGTCTTTAAATTGCCTGAAAATGCCTTGTTTGCCACCCATGCAGGTTTTTATGAAACTGCTCGTAATTTCAGAAAAACTTGTTAGATGTGCCAAAAACTCTTTTGCAAACAGTACTTTCCCATTACAAATGAGTTCATAACAGTATTTACACTATCTGAGCAGTTCCTACAGAGTTATGACAGAAACCTTTACTCAAAACATCCTTTCAGTCTTCAAATTGCCTGAAAATGCCTTGTTTGCCATCCATGCAGGTTTTTATGAAAATGCTCGTAATTTCAGAAAAAATGTGTTAGATGTGCCAAAAACTGTTCTGCAAACAGTACTTTCCCATTACAAATGAGTTCATAACAGTATTTACACTATCTGAGCAGGTCCTACAGAGTCATGACAGAAACCTTTACTCAAAACATCCTTCCAGTCTTTAAATTGCCTGAAAATGCCTTGTTTGCCATCCATGCAGGTTTTTATGAAAATGCTCGTAATTTCAGAAAAAATGTGTTAGATGTGCCAAAAACTGTTCTGCAAACAGTACTTTCCCATTACAAATCAGTTCATAACAGTATTTACACTATCTGAGCAGTTCCTACAGAGTTATGACAGAAACCTTTACTCAAA
Organism: Zeus faber; assembly: GCF_960531495.2. Classification (NCBI taxonomy): domain Eukaryota; kingdom Metazoa; phylum Chordata; class Actinopteri; order Zeiformes; family Zeidae; genus Zeus; species Zeus faber. The sequence continues at coordinate 60,659 of NW_028293108.1, read as the reverse complement.
ACATCCTTTCAGTCTTCAAATTGCCTGAAAATGCCTTGTTTGCCATCCATGCAGGTTTTTATGAAAGTGCTTGTAATTTCAGAAAAACTTGTTAGATGTGCCAAAAACTCTTTTGCAAACAGTACTTTCCCATTTCAAATGAGTTCATAACAGTATTTACACTATCTGAGCAGTTCCTACTGAGTCATGACAGAAATCTTTACTCAAAACATCCTTTCAGTCTTTAAATGGCCTGAAAATGCCTTGTTTGCCATCCATGCAGGTTTCATGAAAATGCTTATTATTTCAGAAATACTTGTTAGATGTGCCAAAAACTGTTTTACAAACAGTACATTCCCAATTACAAATGAGTTCAAAACAGTATTCACACTATCTGAGCAGTTCCTACAGAGTCATGACAGAAACCTTTACTCAAAACATCCTTTCAGTCTTTAAATTGCCTGAAAATGCCTTGTTTGCCATCGATGCAGGTTTTTATGAAAATGCTCGTAATTTCAGAAAAAATGTGTAAGATGTGCCAAAAACTGTTCTGCAAACAGTACTTTCCCATTACAAATGAGTTCATAACAGTATTTACACTATCTGAGCAGTTCCTACAGAGTTATGACAGAAACCTTTACTCAAAACATCCTTTCAGTCTTTAAATTGCCTGAAAATGCCATGTTTGCCACCCATGCAGGTTTTTATGAAACTGCTCGTAATTTCAGAAAAACTTGTTAGATGTGCCAAAAACTCTTTTGCAACCAGTACTTTCCCATTACAAATCAGTTCATAACAGTATTTACACTATCTGAGCAGGTCCTAGAGAGTCATGACAGAAACCTTTACTCAAAACATACTTTCAGTCTTTAAATTGCCTGAAAATGCCTTGTTTGCCATCCATGCAGGTTTTTATGAAAATGCTTGTAATTTCAGAAAAACTTGTTAGATGTGCCAAAAACTGTTTTTCAAACAGTACTTTACCATTACAAATGAGTTCATAACAGTATTTACACTATCTGAGCAGTTCCTACACAGTCATGACAGAAATCTTTACTCAAAACATCCTTTCAGTCTTTAAATTGCCTGAAAATGCCTTGTTTGCCATCCATGCAGTTTTTTATGAAAATGCTCGTAATTTCAGAAAAAAAATTGTTAGATGTGCCAAAACTGTTCTGCAAACAGTACTTTCCCATTACAAATGAGTTCATAACAGTATTTACTTTATCTGAGCAGTTCCTACAGAGTTATGACAGAAACCTTTACTCAAAACATCCTTTCAGTCTTTAAATTGCCTGAAAATGCCTTGTTTGCCATCCATGCAGGTTTTTATGAAAATGCTTGTAATTTCAGAAAAACTTGTTAGATGTGCCAAAAACTGTTCTGCAAACAGTACTTTCCCATTACAAATGAGTTCATAACAGTATTTACACTATCTGAGCAGGTCCTAGAGAGTGATGACAGAAACCTTTACTCAAAACATCCTTTCAGTCTTTAAATGGCCTGAAAATGCCTTGTTTGCCATCCATGCAGGTTTCATGAAAATGCTTATTATTTCAGAAATACTTGTTAGATGTGCCAAAAACTGTTTTGCAAACAGTACATTCCCAATTACAAATGAGTTCAAAACAGTATTCACACTATCTGAGCAGTTCCTACACAGTCATGACAGAAACCTTTACTCAAAACATCCTTTCAGTCTTTAAATTGCCTGAAAATGCCATGTTTGCCACCCATGCAGGTTTTTATGAAACTGCTCGTAATTTCAGAAAAACTTGTTAGATGTGCCAAAAACTCTTTTGCAAACAGTACTTTCCCATTTCAAATGAGTTCATAACAGTATTTACACTATCTGAGCAGTTCCTACTGAGTCATGACAGAAATCTTTACTCAAAACATCCTTTCAGTCTTTAAATGGCCTGAAAATGCCTTGTTTGCCATCCATGCAGGTTTCATGAAAATGCTTATTATTTCAGAAATACTTGTTAGATGTGCCAAAAACTGTTTTACAAACAGTACATTCCCAATTACAAATGAGTTCAAAACAGTATTCACACTATCTGAGCAGGTCCTACAGAGTCATGACAGAAACCTTTACTCAAAACATCCTTTCAGTCTTTAAATTGCCTGAAAATGCCATGTTTGCCACCCATGCAGGTTTTTATGAAACTGCTCGTAATTTCAGAAAAAATGTGTTAGATGTGCCAAAAACTCTTTTGCAAACAGTACTTTCCCATTACAAATGAGTTCATAACAGTATTTACACTATCTGAGCAGTTCCTACTGAGTCATGACAGAAATCTTTACTCAAAACATCCTTTCAGTCTTTAAATGGCCTGAAAATGCCTTGTTTGCCATCCATGCAGGTTTCATGAAAATGCTTATTATTTCAGAAATACTTGTTAGATGTGCCAAAAACTGTTTTACAAACAGTACATTCCCAATTACAAATGAGTTCAAAACAGTATTCACACTATCTGAGCAGTTCCTACAGAGTCATGACAGAAACCTTTACTCAAAACATCCTTTCAGTCTTTAAATTGCCTGAAAATGCCTTGTTTGCCATCCATGCAGGTTTTTATGAAAATGCTCGTAATTTCAGAAAAAATGTGTAAGATGTGCCAAAAACTGTTCTGCAAACAGTACTTTCCCATTACAAATGAGTTCATAACAGTATTTACACTATCTGAGCAGTTCCTACAGAGTTATGACAGAAACCTTTACTCAAAACATCCTTTCAGTCTTTAAATTGCCTGAAAATGCCATGTTTGCCACCCATGCAGGTTTTTATGAAACTGCTCGTAATTTCAGAAAAACTTGTTAGATGTGCCAAAAACTCTTTTGCAACCAGTACTTTCCCATTACAAATCAGTTCATAACAGTATTTACACTATCTGAGCAGGTCCTAGAGAGTCATGACAGAAACCTTTACTCAAAACATACTTTCAGTCTTTAAATTGCCTGAAAATGCCTTGTTTGCCATCCATGCAGGTTTTTATGAAAATGCTTGTAATTTCAGAAAAACTTGTTAGATGTGCCAAAAACTGTTCTGCAAACAGTACTTTCCCATTACAAATGAGTTCATAACAGTATTTACACTATCTGAGCAGTTCCTACAGAGTTATGACAGAAACCTTTACTCAAAACATCCTTTCAGTCTTTAAATTGCCTGAAAATGCCATGTTTGCCACCCATGCAGGTTTTTATGAAACTGCTCGTAATTTCAGAAAAACTTGTTAGATGTGCCAAAAACTCTTTTGCAACCAGTACTTTCCCATTACAAATCAGTTCATAACAGTATTTACACTATCTGAGCAGGTCCTAGAGAGTCATGACAGAAACCTTTACTCAAAACATACTTTCAGTCTTTAAATTGCCTGAAAATGCCTTGTTTGCCATCCATGCAGGTTTTTATGAAAATGCTTGTAATTTCAGAAAAACTTGTTAGATGTGCCAAAAACTGTTTTTCAAACAGTACTTTACCATTACAAATGAGTTCATAACAGTATTTACACTATCTGAGCAGTTCCTACACAGTCATGACAGAAATCTTTACTCAAAACATCCTTTCAGTCTTTAAATTGCCTGAAAATGCCTTGTTTGCCATCCATGCAGTTTTTTATGAAAATGCTCGTAATTTCAGAAAAAAAATTGTTAGATGGGCCAAAACTGTTCTGCAAACAGTACTTTCCCATTACAAATGAGTTCATAACAGTATTTACTTTATCTGAGCAGTTCCTACAGAGTTATGACAGAAACCTTTACTCAAAACATCCTTTCAGTCTTTAAATTGCCTGAAAATGCCTTGTTTGCCATCCATGCAGGTTTTTATGAAAATGCTTGTAATTTCAGAAAAACTTGTTAGATGTGCCAAAAACTGTTCTGCAAACAGTACTTTCCCATTACAAATGAGTTCATAACAGTATTTACACTATCTGAGCAGGTCCTAGAGAGTGATGACAGAAACCTTTACTCAAAACATCCTTTCAGTCTTTAAATGGCCTGAAAATGCCTTGTTTGCCATCCATGCAGGTTTCATGAAAATGCTTATTATTTCAGAAATACTTGTTAGATGTGCCAAAAACTGTTTTGCAAACAGTACATTCCCAATTACAAATGAGTTCAAAACAGTATTCACACTATCTGAGCAGTTCCTACACAGTCATGACAGAAACCTTTACTCAAAACATCCTTTCAGTCTTTAAATTGCCTGAAAATGCCATGTTTGCCACCCATGCAGGTTTTTATGAAACTGCTCGTAATTTCAGAAAAACTTGTTAGATGTGCCAAAAACTCTTTTGCAAACAGTACTTTCCCATTTCAAATGAGTTCATAACAGTATTTACACTATCTGAGCAGTTCCTACTGAGTCATGACAGAAATCTTTACTCAAAACATCCTTTCAGTCTTTAAATGGCCTGAAAATGCCTTGTTTGCCATCCATGCAGGTTTCATGAAAATGCTTATTATTTCAGAAATACTTGTTAGATGTGCCAAAAACTGTTTTACAAACAGTACATTCCCAATTACAAATGAGTTCAAAACAGTATTCACACTATCTGAGCAGTTCCTACACAGTCATGACAGAAACCTTTACTCAAAACATCCTTCCAGTCTTTAAATTGTCTGAAAATGCCTTGTTTGCCATCCATGCAGGTTTTTATGAAAATGCTCGTAATTTCAGAAAAAATGTGTTAGATGTGCCAAAAACTGTTCTGCAAACAGTACTTTCCCATTACAAATGAGTTCATAACAGTATTTACACTATCTGAGCAGGTCCTACAGAGTCATGACAGAAACCTTTACTCAAAACATCCTTTCAGTCTTTAAATTGCCTGAAAATGCCATGTTTGCCACCCATGCAGGTTTTTATGAAACTGCTCGTAATTTCAGAAAAAATGTGTTAGATGTGCCAAAAACTCTTTTGCAAACAGTACTTTCCCATTACAAATGAGTTCATAACAGTATTTACACTATCTGAGCAGTTCCTACTGAGTCATGACAGAAATCTTTACTCAAAACATCCTTTCAGTCTTTAAATGGCCTGAAAATGCCTTGTTTGCCATCCATGCAGGTTTCATGAAAATGCTTATTATTTCAGAAATACTTGTTAGATGTGCCAAAAACTGTTTTACAAACAGTACATTCCCAATTACAAATGAGTTCAAAACAGTATTCACACTATCTGAGCAGTTCCTACAGAGTCATGACAGAAACCTTTACTCAAAACATCCTTTCAGTCTTTAAATTGCCTGAAAATGCCTTGTTTGCCATCCATGCAGGTTTTTATGAAAATGCTCGTAATTTCAGAAAAAATGTGTAAGATGTGCCAAAAACTGTTCTGCAAACAGTACTTTCCCATTACAAATGAGTTCATAACAGTATTTACACTATCTGAGCAGTTCCTACAGAGTTATGACAGAAACCTTTACTCAAAACATCCTTTCAGTCTTTAAATTGCCTGAAAATGCCATGTTTGCCACCCATGCAGGTTTTTATGAAACTGCTCGTAATTTCAGAAAAACTTGTTAGATGTGCCAAAAACTCTTTTGCAACCAGTACTTTCCCATTACAAATCAGTTCATAACAGTATTTACACTATCTGAGCAGGTCCTAGAGAGTCATGACAGAAACCTTTACTCAAAACATACTTTCAGTCTTTAAATTGCCTGAAAATGCCTTGTTTGCCATCCATGCAGGTTTTTATGAAAATGCTTGTAATTTCAGAAAAACTTGTTAGATGTGCCAAAAACTGTTCTGCAAACAGTACTTTCCCATTACAAATGAGTTCATAACAGTATTTACACTATCTGAGCAGGTCCTAGAGAGTGATGACAGAAACCTTTACTCAAAACATCCTTTCAGTCTTTAAATGGCCTGAAAATGCCTTGTTTGCCATCCATGCAGGTTTCATGAAAATGCTTATTATTTCAGAAATACTTGTTAGATGTGCCAAAAACTGTTTTGCAAACAGTACATTCCCAATTACAAATGAGTTCAAAACAGTATTCACACTATCTGAGCAGTTCCTACACAGTCATGACAGAAACCTTTACTCAAAACATCCTTTCAGTCTTTAAATTGCCTGAAAATGCCATGTTTGCCACCCATGCAGGTTTTTATGAAACTGCTCGTAATTTCAGAAAAACTTGTTAGATGTGCCAAAAACTCTTTTGCAAACAGTACTTTCCCATTTCAAATGAGTTCATAACAGTATTTACACTATCTGAGCAGTTCCTACTGAGTCATGACAGAAATCTTTACTCAAAACATCCTTTCAGTCTTTAAATGGCCTGAAAATGCCTTGTTTGCCATCCATGCAGGTTTCATGAAAATGCTTATTATTTCAGAAATACTTGTTAGATGTGCCAAAAACTGTTTTACAAACAGTACATTCCCAATTACAAATGAGTTCAAAACAGTATTCACACTATCTGAGCAGTTCCTACACAGTCATGACAGAAACCTTTACTCAAAACATCCTTCCAGTCTTTAAATTGTCTGAAAATGCCTTGTTTGCCATCCATGCAGGTTTTTATGAAAATGCTCGTAATTTCAGAAAAAATGTGTTAGATGTGCCAAAAACTGTTCTGCAAACAGTACTTTCCCATTACAAATGAGTTCATAACAGTATTTACACTATCTGAGCAGGTCCTACAGAGTCATGACAGAAACCTTTACTCAAAACATCCTTTCAGTCTTTAAATTGCCTGAAAATGCCATGTTTGCCACCCATGCAGGTTTTTATGAAACTGCTCGTAATTTCAGAAAAAATGTGTTAGATGTGCCAAAAACTCTTTTGCAAACAGTACTTTCCCATTACAAATGAGTTCATAACAGTATTTACACTATCTGAGCAGTTCCTACTGAGTCATGACAGAAATCTTTACTCAAAACATCCTTTCAGTCTTTAAATGGCCTGAAAATGCCTTGTTTGCCATCCATGCAGGTTTCATGAAAATGCTTATTATTTCAGAAATACTTGTTAGATGTGCCAAAAACTGTTTTACAAACAGTACATTCCCAATTACAAATGAGTTCAAAACAGTATTCACACTATCTGAGCAGTTCCTACAGAGTCATGACAGAAACCTTTACTCAAAACATCCTTTCAGTCTTTAAATTGCCTGAAAATGCCTTGTTTGCCATCCATGCAGGTTTTTATGAAAATGCTCGTAATTTCAGAAAAAATGTGTAAGATGTGCCAAAAACTGTTCTGCAAACAGTACTTTCCCATTACAAATGAGTTCATAACAGTATTTACACTATCTGAGCAGTTCCTACAGAGTTATGACAGAAACCTTTACTCAAAACATCCTTTCAGTCTTTAAATTGCCTGAAAATGCCATGTTTGCCACCCATGCAGGTTTTTATGAAACTGCTCGTAATTTCAGAAAAACTTGTTAGATGTGCCAAAAACTCTTTTGCAACCAGTACTTTCCCATTACAAATCAGTTCATAACAGTATTTACACTATCTGAGCAGGTCCTAGAGAGTCATGACAGAAACCTTTACTCAAAACATACTTTCAGTCTTTAAATTGCCTGAAAATGCCTTGTTTGCCATCCATGCAGGTTTTTATGAAAATGCTTGTAATTTCAGAAAAACTTGTTAGATGTGCCAAAAACTGTTCTGCAAACAGTACTTTCCCATTACAAATGAGTTCATAACAGTATTTACACTATCTGAGCAGTTCCTACAGAGTTATGACAGAAACCTTTACTCAAAACATCCTTTCAGTCTTTAAATTGCCTGAAAATGCCATGTTTGCCACCCATGCAGGTTTTTATGAAACTGCTCGTAATTTCAGAAAAACTTGTTAGATGTGCCAAAAACTCTTTTGCAACCAGTACTTTCCCATTACAAATCAGTTCATAACAGTATTTACACTATCTGAGCAGGTCCTAGAGAGTCATGACAGAAACCTTTACTCAAAACATACTTTCAGTCTTTAAATTGCCTGAAAATGCCTTGTTTGCCATCCATGCAGGTTTTTATGAAAATGCTTGTAATTTCAGAAAAACTTGTTAGATGTGCCAAAAACTGTTTTGCAAACAGTACTTTCCCATTAGAAATGAGTTCATAACAGTATTTACACTATCTGAGCAGTTCCTACACAGTCATGACAGAAATCTTTACTCAAAACATCCTTTCAGTCTTTAAATTGCCTGAAAATGCCTTGTTTGCCATCCATGCAGTTTTTTATGAAAATGCTCGTAATTTCAGAAAAAAAATTGTTAGATGTGCCAAAACTGTTCTGCAAACAGTACTTTCCCATTACAAATGAGTTCATAACAGTATTTACTTTATCTGAGCAGTTCCTACAGAGTTATGACAGAAACCTTTACTCAAAACATCCTTTCAGTCTTTAAATTGCCTGAAAATGCCTTGTTTGCCATCCATGCAGGTTTTTATGAAAATGCTTGTAATTTCAGAAAAACTTGTTAGATGTGCCAAAAACTGTTCTGCAAACAGTACTTTCCCATTACAAATGAGTTCATAACAGTATTTACACTATCTGAGCAGGTCCTAGAGAGTGATGACAGAAACCTTTACTCAAAACATCCTTTCAGTCTTTAAATGGCCTAAATTGCCTTGTTTGCCATCCATGCAGGTTTCATGAAAATGCTTATTATTTCAGAAATACTTGTTAGATGTGCCAAAAACTGTTTTACAAACAGTACATTCCCAATTACAAATGAGTTCAAAACAGTATTCACACTATCTGAGCAGTTCCTACACAGTCATGACAGAAACCTTTACTCAAAACATCCTTTCAGTCTTTAAATTGCCTGAAAATGCCATGTTTGCCACCCATGCAGGTTTTTATGAAACTGCTCGTAATTTCAGAAAAACTTGTTAGATGTGCGAAAAACTGTTTTGCAAACAGTACTTTCCCATTACAAATGAGTTCATAACAGTATTTACACTATCTGAGCAGTTCCTACAGAGTTATGGCAGAAACCTTTACTCAAAACATCCTTTCAGTCTTTAAATTGCCTGAAAATGCCTTGTTTGCCATCCATGCAGGTTTTTATGAAAATGCTCGTAATTTCAGAAAAACTTGTTAGATGTGCCAAAACTGTTCTGCAAACAGTACTTTCCCATTACAAATGAGTTCATAACAGTATTTACTTTATCTGAGCAGTTCCTACAGAGTTATGACAGAAACCTTTACTCAAAACATCCTTTCAGTCTTTAAATTGCCTGAAAATGCCTTGTTTGCCATCCATGCAGGTTTTTATGAAAATGCTCGTAATTTCAGAAAAACTTGTTAGATGTGCCAAAAACTGTTCTGCAAACAGTACTTTCCCATTACAAATGAGTTCATAACAGTATTTACTTTATCTGAGCAGTTCCTACAGAGTTATGACAGAAACCTTTACTCAAAACATCCTTTCAGTCTTTAAATTGCCTGAAAATGCCTTGTTTGCCATCCATGCAGGTTTTTATGAAAATGCTCATAATTTCAGAAAAACTTGTTAGATCTGCCAAAAACTCTTTTGCAAACAGTACTTTCCCATTACAAATCAGTTCATAACAGTATTTACACTATCTGAGCAGGTCCTAGAGAGTCATGACAGAAAACTTTACTCAAAACATCCTTTCAGTCTTTAAATTGCCTGAAAATGCCTTGTTTGCCACCCATGCAGGTTTTTATGAAACTGCTCGTAATTTCAGAAAAACTTGTTAGATGTGCCAAAAACTGTTTTGCAAACAGTACTTTCCCATTACAAATGAGTTCATAACAGTATTTACACTATCTGAGCAGTTCCTACAGAGTTATGACAGAAACCTTTACTCAAAACATCCTTTCAGTCTTCAAATTGCCTGAAAATGCCTTGTTTGCCATCCATGCAGGTTTTTATGAAAGTGCTTGTAATTTCAGAAAAACTTGTTAGATGTGCCAAAAACTCTTTTGCAAACAGTACTTTCCCATTACAAATGAGTTCATAACAGTATTTACACTATCTGAGCAGTTCCTACTGAGTCATGACAGAAATCTTTACTCAAAACATCCTTTCAGTCTTTAAATGGCCTGAAAATGCCTTGTTTGCCATCCATGCAGGTTTCATGAAAATGCTTATTATTTCAGAAATACTTGTTAGATGTGCCAAAAACTGTTTTACAAACAGTACATTCCCAATTACAAATGAGTTCAAAACAGTATTCACACTATCTGAGCAGTTCCTACACAGTCATGACAGAAACCTTTACTCAAAACATCCTTCCAGTCTTTAAATTGCCTGAAAATGCCTTGTTTGCCATCCATGCAGGTTTTTATGAAAATGCTCGTAATTTCAGAAAAAATGTGTTAGATGTGCCAAAAACTGTTCTGCAAACAGTACTTTCCCATTACAAATGAGTTCATAACAGTATTTACACTATCTGAGCAGGTCCTACAGAGTCATGACAGAAACCTTTACTCAAAACATCCTTTCAGTCTTTAAATTGCCTGAAAATGCCATGTTTGCCACCCATGCAGGTTTTTATGAAACTGCTCGTAATTTCAGAAAAAATGTGTTAGATGTGCCAAAAACTCTTTTGCAAACAGTACTTTCCCATTACAAATGAGTTCATAACAGTATTTACACTATCTGAGCAGTTCCTACTGAGTCATGACAGAAATCTTTACTCAAAACATCCTTTCAGTCTTTAAATGGCCTGAAAATGCCTTGTTTGCCATCCATGCAGGTTTCATGAAAATGCTTATTATTTCAGAAATACTTGTTAGATGTGCCAAAAACTGTTTTACAAACAGTACATTCCCAATTACAAATGAGTTCAAAACAGTATTCACACTATCTGAGCAGTTCCTACAGAGTCATGACAGAAACCTTTACTCAAAACATCCTTTCAGTCTTTAAATTGCCTGAAAATGCCTTGTTTGCCATCCATGCAGGTTTTTATGAAAATGCTCGTAATTTCAGAAAAAATGTGTAAGATGTGCCAAAAACTGTTCTGCAAACAGTACTTTCCCATTACAAATGAGTTCATAACAGTATTTACACTATCTGAGCAGTTCCTACAGAGTTATGACAGAAACCTTTACTCAAAACATCCTTTCAGTCTTTAAATTGCCTGAAAATGCCATGTTTGCCACCCATGCAGGTTTTTATGAAACTGCTCGTAATTTCAGAAAAACTTGTTAGATGTGCCAAAAACTCTTTTGCAACCAGTACTTTCCCATTACAAATCAGTTCATAACAGTATTTACACTATCTGAGCAGGTCCTAGAGAGTCATGACAGAAACCTTTACTCAAAACATACTTTCAGTCTTTAAATTGCCTGAAAATGCCTTGTTTGCCATCCATGCAGGTTTTTATGAAAATGCTTGTAATTTCAGAAAAACTTGTTAGATGTGCCAAAAACTGTTCTGCAAACAGTACTTTCCCATTACAAATGAGTTCATAACAGTATTTACACTATCTGAGCAGTTCCTACAGAGTTATGACAGAAACCTTTACTCAAAACATCCTTTCAGTCTTTAAATTGCCTGAAAATGCCATGTTTGCCACCCATGCAGGTTTTTATGAAACTGCTCGTAATTTCAGAAAAACTTGTTAGATGTGCCAAAAACTCTTTTGCAACCAGTACTTTCCCATTACAAATCAGTTCATAACAGTATTTACACTATCTGAGCAGGTCCTAGAGAGTCATGACAGAAACCTTTACTCAAAACATACTTTCAGTCTTTAAATTGCCTGAAAATGCCTTGTTTGCCATCCATGCAGGTTTTTATGAAAATGCTTGTAATTTCAGAAAAACTTGTTAGATGTGCCAAAAACTGTTTTTCAAACAGTACTTTACCATTACAAATGAGTTCATAACAGTATTTACACTATCTGAGCAGTTCCTACACAGTCATGACAGAAATCTTTACTCAAAACATCCTTTCAGTCTTTAAATTGCCTGAAAATGCCTTGTTTGCCATCCATGCAGTTTTTTATGAAAATGCTCGTAATTTCAGAAAAAAAATTGTTAGATGGGCCAAAACTGTTCTGCAAACAGTACTTTCCCATTACAAATGAGTTCATAACAGTATTTACTTTATCTGAGCAGTTCCTACAGAGTTATGACAGAAACCTTTACTCAAAACATCCTTTCAGTCTTTAAATTGCCTGAAAATGCCTTGTTTGCCATCCATGCAGGTTTTTATGAAAATGCTTGTAATTTCAGAAAAACTTGTTAGATGTGCCAAAAACTGTTCTGCAAACAGTACTTTCCCATTACAAATGAGTTCATAACAGTATTTACACTATCTGAGCAGGTCCTAGAGAGTGATGACAGAAACCTTTACTCAAAACATCCTTTCAGTCTTTAAATGGCCTGAAAATGCCTTGTTTGCCATCCATGCAGGTTTCATGAAAATGCTTATTATTTCAGAAATACTTGTTAGATGTGCCAAAAACTGTTTTGCAAACAGTACATTCCCAATTACAAATGAGTTCAAAACAGTATTCACACTATCTGAGCAGTTCCTACACAGTCATGACAGAAACCTTTACTCAAAACATCCTTTCAGTCTTTAAATTGCCTGAAAATGCCATGTTTGCCACCCATGCAGGTTTTTATGAAACTGCTCGTAATTTCAGAAAAACTTGTTAGATGTGCCAAAAACTCTTTTGCAAACAGTACTTTCCCATTTCAAATGAGTTCATAACAGTATTTACACTATCTGAGCAGTTCCTACTGAGTCATGACAGAAATCTTTACTCAAAACATCCTTTCAGTCTTTAAATGGCCTGAAAATGCCTTGTTTGCCATCCATGCAGGTTTCATGAAAATGCTTATTATTTCAGAAATACTTGTTAGATGTGCCAAAAACTGTTTTACAAACAGTACATTCCCAATTACAAATGAGTTCAAAACAGTATTCACACTATCTGAGCAGTTCCTACACAGTCATGACAGAAACCTTTACTCAAAACATCCTTCCAGTCTTTAAATTGTCTGAAAATGCCTTGTTTGCCATCCATGCAGGTTTTTATGAAAATGCTCGTAATTTCAGAAAAAATGTGTTAGATGTGCCAAAAACTGTTCTGCAAACAGTACTTTCCCATTACAAATGAGTTCATAACAGTATTTACACTATCTGAGCAGGTCCTACAGAGTCATGACAGAAACCTTTACTCAAAACATCCTTTCAGTCTTTAAATTGCCTGAAAATGCCATGTTTGCCACCCATGCAGGTTTTTATGAAACTGCTCGTAATTTCAGAAAAAATGTGTTAGATGTGCCAAAAACTCTTTTGCAAACAGTACTTTCCCATTACAAATGAGTTCATAACAGTATTTACACTATCTGAGCAGTTCCTACTGAGTCATGACAGAAATCTTTACTCAAAACATCCTTTCAGTCTTTAAATGGCCTGAAAATGCCTTGTTTGCCATCCATGCAGGTTTCATGAAAATGCTTATTATTTCAGAAATACTTGTTAGATGTGCCAAAAACTGTTTTACAAACAGTACATTCCCAATTACAAATGAGTTCAAAACAGTATTCACACTATCTGAGCAGTTCCTACAGAGTCATGACAGAAACCTTTACTCAAAACATCCTTTCAGTCTTTAAATTGCCTGAAAATGCCTTGTTTGCCATCCATGCAGGTTTTTATGAAAATGCTCGTAATTTCAGAAAAAATGTGTAAGATGTGCCAAAAACTGTTCTGCAAACAGTACTTTCCCATTACAAATGAGTTCATAACAGTATTTACACTATCTGAGCAGTTCCTACAGAGTTATGACAGAAACCTTTACTCAAAACATCCTTTCAGTCTTTAAATTGCCTGAAAATGCCATGTTTGCCACCCATGCAGGTTTTTATGAAACTGCTCGTAATTTCAGAAAAACTTGTTAGATGTGCCAAAAACTCTTTTGCAACCAGTACTTTCCCATTACAAATCAGTTCATAACAGTATTTACACTATCTGAGCAGGTCCTAGAGAGTCATGACAGAAACCTTTACTCAAAACATACTTTCAGTCTTTAAATTGCCTGAAAATGCCTTGTTTGCCATCCATGCAGGTTTTTATGAAAATGCTTGTAATTTCAGAAAAACTTGTTAGATGTGCCAAAAACTGTTCTGCAAACAGTACTTTCCCATTACAAATGAGTTCATAACAGTATTTACACTATCTGAGCAGTTCCTACAGAGTTATGACAGAAACCTTTACTCAAAACATCCTTTCAGTCTTTAAATTGCCTGAAAATGCCATGTTTGCCACCCATGCAGGTTTTTATGAAACTGCTCGTAATTTCAGAAAAACTTGTTAGATGTGCCAAAAACTCTTTTGCAACCAGTACTTTCCCATTACAAATCAGTTCATAACAGTATTTACACTATCTGAGCAGGTCCTAGAGAGTCATGACAGAAACCTTTACTCAAAACATACTTTCAGTCTTTAAATTGCCTGAAAATGCCTTGTTTGCCATCCATGCAGGTTTTTATGAAAATGCTTGTAATTTCAGAAAAACTTGTTAGATGTGCCAAAAACTGTTTTGCAAACAGTACTTTCCCATTAGAAATGAGTTCATAACAGTATTTACACTATCTGAGCAGTTCCTACACAGTCATGACAGAAATCTTTACTCAAAACATCCTTTCAGTCTTTAAATTGCCTGAAAATGCCTTGTTTGCCATCCATGCAGTTTTTTATGAAAATGCTCGTAATTTCAGAAAAAAAATTGTTAGATGTGCCAAAACTGTTCTGCAAACAGTACTTTCCCATTACAAATGAGTTCATAACAGTATTTACTTTATCTGAGCAGTTCCTACAGAGTTATGACAGAAACCTTTACTCAAAACATCCTTTCAGTCTTTAAATTGCCTGAAAATGCCTTGTTTGCCATCCATGCAGGTTTTTATGAAAATGCTTGTAATTTCAGAAAAACTTGTTAGATGTGCCAAAAACTGTTCTGCAAACAGTACTTTCCCATTACAAATGAGTTCATAACAGTATTTACACTATCTGAGCAGGTCCTAGAGAGTGATGACAGAAACCTTTACTCAAAACATCCTTTCAGTCTTTAAATGGCCTAAATTGCCTTGTTTGCCATCCATGCAGGTTTCATGAAAATGCTTATTATTTCAGAAATACTTGTTAGATGTGCCAAAAACTGTTTTACAAACAGTACATTCCCAATTACAAATGAGTTCAAAACAGTATTCACACTATCTGAGCAGTTCCTACACAGTCATGACAGAAACCTTTACTCAAAACATCCTTTCAGTCTTTAAATTGCCTGAAAATGCCATGTTTGCCACCCATGCAGGTTTTTATGAAACTGCTCGTAATTTCAGAAAAACTTGTTAGATGTGCGAAAAACTGTTTTGCAAACAGTACTTTCCCATTACAAATGAGTTCATAACAGTATTTACACTATCTGAGCAGTTCCTACAGAGTTATGGCAGAAACCTTTACTCAAAACATCCTTTCAGTCTTTAAATTGCCTGAAAATGCCTTGTTTGCCATCCATGCAGGTTTTTATGAAAATGCTCGTAATTTCAGAAAAACTTGTTAGATGTGCCAAAAACTGTTCTGCAAACAGTACTTTCCCATTACAAATGAGTTCATAACAGTATTTACTTTATCTGAGCAGTTCCTACAGAGTTATGACAGAAACCTTTACTCAAAACATCCTTTCAGTCTTTAAATTGCCTGAAAATGCCTTGTTTGCCATCCATGCAGGTTTTTATGAAAATGCTCATAATTTCAGAAAAACTTGTTAGATCTGCCAAAAACTCTTTTGCAAACAGTACTTTCCCATTACAAATCAGTTCATAACAGTATTTACACTATCTGAGCAGGTCCTAGAGAGTCATGACAGAAACCTTTACTCAAAACATCCTTTCAGTCTTTAAATTGCCTGAAAATGCCTTGTTTGCCACCCATGCAGGTTTTTATGAAACTGCTCGTAATTTCAGAAAAACTTGTTAGATGTGCCAAAAACTGTTTTGCAAACAGTACTTTCCCATTACAAATGAGTTCATAACAGTATTTACACTATCTGAGCAGTTCCTACAGAGTTATGACAGAAACCTTTACTCAAAACATCCTTTCAGTCTTCAAATTGCCTGAAAATGCCTTGTTTGCCATCCATGCAGGTTTTTATGAAAGTGCTTGTAATTTCAGA
Organism: Zeus faber; assembly: GCF_960531495.2. NCBI lineage: Eukaryota > Metazoa > Chordata > Actinopteri > Zeiformes > Zeidae > Zeus > Zeus faber. The sequence goes on along the minus strand of NW_028293108.1, from coordinate 44,543 downwards.
AAAACTTGTTAGATGTGCCAAAAACTGTTTTGCAAACAGTACTTTCCCATTACAAATGAGTTCATAACAGTATTTACACTATCTGAGCAGTTCCTACTGAGTCATGACAGAAATCTTTACTCAAAACATCCTTTCAGTCTTTAAATGGCCTGAAAATGCCTTGTTTGCCATCCATGCAGGTTTCATGAAAATGCTTATTATTTCAGAAATACTTGTTAGATGTGCCAAAAACTGTTTTACAAACAGTACATTCCCAATTACAAATGAGTTCAAAACAGTATTCACACTATCTGAGCAGTTCCTACACAGTCATGACAGAAACCTTTACTCAAAACATCCTTCCAGTCTTTAAATTGCCTGAAAATGCCTTGTTTGCCATCCATGCAGGTTTTTATGAAAATGCTCGTAATTTCAGAAAAAATGTGTTAGATGTGCCAAAAACTGTTCTGCAAACAGTACTTTCCCATTACAAATGAGTTCATAACAGTATTTACACTATCTGAGCAGGTCCTACAGAGTCATGACAGAAACCTTTACTCAAAACATCCTTTCAGTCTTTAAATTGCCTGAAAATGCCTTGTTTGCCACCCATGCAGGTTTTTATGAAACTGCTCGTAATTTCAGAAAAACTTGTTAGATGTGCCAAAAACTGTTTTGCAAACAGTACTTTCCCATTACAAATGAGTTCATAACAGTATTTACACTATCTGAGCAGTTCCTACAGAGTTATGACAGAAACCTTTACTCAAAACATCCTTTCAGTCTTCAAATTGCCTGAAAATGCCTTGTTTGCCATCCATGCAGGTTTTTATGAAAGTGCTTGTAATTTCAGAAAAACTTGTTAGATGTGCCAAAAACTCTTTTGCAAACAGTACTTTCCCATTACAAATGAGTTCATAACAGTATTTACACTATCTGAGCAGTTCCTACTGAGTCATGACAGAAATCTTTACTCAAAACATCCTTTCAGTCTTTAAATGGCCTGAAAATGCCTTGTTTGCCATCCATGCAGGTTTCATGAAAATGCTTATTATTTCAGAAATACTTGTTAGATGTGCCAAAAACTGTTTTACAAACAGTACATTCCCAATTACAAATGAGTTCAAAACAGTATTCACACTATCTGAGCAGTTCCTACACAGTCATGACAGAAACCTTTACTCAAAACATCCTTCCAGTCTTTAAATTGCCTGAAAATGCCTTGTTTGCCATCCATGCAGGTTTTCATGAAAATGCTCGTAATTTCAGAAAAAATGTGTTAGATGTGCCAAAAACTGTTCTGCAAACAGTACTTTCCCATTACAAATGAGTTCATAACAGTATTTACACTATCTGAGCAGGTCCTACAGAGTCATGACAGAAACCTTTACTCAAAACATCCTTTCAGTCTTTAAATTGCCTGAAAATGCCATGTTTGCCACCCATGCAGGTTTTTATGAAACTGCTCGTAATTTCAGAAAAAATGTGTTAGATGTGCCAAAAACTCTTTTGCAAACAGTACTTTCCCATTACAAATGAGTTCATAACAGTATTTACACTATCTGAGCAGTTCCTACTGAGTCATGACAGAAATCTTTACTCAAAACATCCTTTCAGTCTTTAAATGGCCTGAAAATGCCTTGTTTGCCATCCATGCAGGTTTCATGAAAATGCTTATTATTTCAGAAATACTTGTTAGATGTGCCAAAAACTGTTTTACAAACAGTACATTCCCAATTACAAATGAGTTCAAAACAGTATTCACACTATCTGAGCAGTTCCTACAGAGTCATGACAGAAACCTTTACTCAAAACATCCTTTCAGTCTTTAAATTGCCTGAAAATGCCTTGTTTGCCATCCATGCAGGTTTTTATGAAAATGCTCGTAATTTCAGAAAAAATGTGTAAGATGTGCCAAAAACTGTTCTGCAAACAGTACTTTCCCATTACAAATGAGTTCATAACAGTATTTACACTATCTGAGCAGTTCCTACAGAGTTATGACAGAAACCTTTACTCAAAACATCCTTTCAGTCTTTAAATTGCCTGAAAATGCCATGTTTGCCACCCATGCAGGTTTTTATGAAACTGCTCGTAATTTCAGAAAAACTTGTTAGATGTGCCAAAAACTCTTTTGCAACCAGTACTTTCCCATTACAAATCAGTTCATAACAGTATTTACACTATCTGAGCAGGTCCTAGAGAGTCATGACAGAAACCTTTACTCAAAACATACTTTCAGTCTTTAAATTGCCTGAAAATGCCTTGTTTGCCATCCATGCAGGTTTTTATGAAAATGCTTGTAATTTCAGAAAAACTTGTTAGATGTGCCAAAAACTGTTCTGCAAACAGTACTTTCCCATTACAAATGAGTTCATAACAGTATTTACACTATCTGAGCAGTTCCTACAGAGTTATGACAGAAACCTTTACTCAAAACATCCTTTCAGTCTTTAAATTGCCTGAAAATGCCATGTTTGCCACCCATGCAGGTTTTTATGAAACTGCTCGTAATTTCAGAAAAACTTGTTAGATGTGCCAAAAACTCTTTTGCAACCAGTACTTTCCCATTACAAATCAGTTCATAACAGTATTTACACTATCTGAGCAGGTCCTAGAGAGTCATGACAGAAACCTTTACTCAAAACATACTTTCAGTCTTTAAATTGCCTGAAAATGCCTTGTTTGCCATCCATGCAGGTTTTTATGAAAATGCTTGTAATTTCAGAAAAACTTGTTAGATGTGCCAAAAACTGTTTTTCAAACAGTACTTTACCATTACAAATGAGTTCATAACAGTATTTACACTATCTGAGCAGTTCCTACACAGTCATGACAGAAATCTTTACTCAAAACATCCTTTCAGTCTTTAAATTGCCTGAAAATGCCTTGTTTGCCATCCATGCAGTTTTTTATGAAAATGCTCGTAATTTCAGAAAAAAAATTGTTAGATGGGCCAAAACTGTTCTGCAAACAGTACTTTCCCATTACAAATGAGTTCATAACAGTATTTACTTTATCTGAGCAGTTCCTACAGAGTTATGACAGAAACCTTTACTCAAAACATCCTTTCAGTCTTTAAATTGCCTGAAAATGCCTTGTTTGCCATCCATGCAGGTTTTTATGAAAATGCTTGTAATTTCAGAAAAACTTGTTAGATGTGCCAAAAACTGTTCTGCAAACAGTACTTTCCCATTACAAATGAGTTCATAACAGTATTTACACTATCTGAGCAGGTCCTAGAGAGTGATGACAGAAACCTTTACTCAAAACATCCTTTCAGTCTTTAAATGGCCTGAAAATGCCTTGTTTGCCATCCATGCAGGTTTCATGAAAATGCTTATTATTTCAGAAATACTTGTTAGATGTGCCAAAAACTGTTTTGCAAACAGTACATTCCCAATTACAAATGAGTTCAAAACAGTATTCACACTATCTGAGCAGTTCCTACACAGTCATGACAGAAACCTTTACTCAAAACATCCTTTCAGTCTTTAAATTGCCTGAAAATGCCATGTTTGCCACCCATGCAGGTTTTTATGAAACTGCTCGTAATTTCAGAAAAACTTGTTAGATGTGCCAAAAACTCTTTTGCAAACAGTACTTTCCCATTTCAAATGAGTTCATAACAGTATTTACACTATCTGAGCAGTTCCTACTGAGTCATGACAGAAATCTTTACTCAAAACATCCTTTCAGTCTTTAAATGGCCTGAAAATGCCTTGTTTGCCATCCATGCAGGTTTCATGAAAATGCTTATTATTTCAGAAATACTTGTTAGATGTGCCAAAAACTGTTTTACAAACAGTACATTCCCAATTACAAATGAGTTCAAAACAGTATTCACACTATCTGAGCAGTTCCTACACAGTCATGACAGAAACCTTTACTCAAAACATCCTTCCAGTCTTTAAATTGTCTGAAAATGCCTTGTTTGCCATCCATGCAGGTTTTTATGAAAATGCTCGTAATTTCAGAAAAAATGTGTTAGATGTGCCAAAAACTGTTCTGCAAACAGTACTTTCCCATTACAAATGAGTTCATAACAGTATTTACACTATCTGAGCAGGTCCTACAGAGTCATGACAGAAACCTTTACTCAAAACATCCTTTCAGTCTTTAAATTGCCTGAAAATGCCATGTTTGCCACCCATGCAGGTTTTTATGAAACTGCTCGTAATTTCAGAAAAAATGTGTTAGATGTGCCAAAAACTCTTTTGCAAACAGTACTTTCCCATTACAAATGAGTTCATAACAGTATTTACACTATCTGAGCAGTTCCTACTGAGTCATGACAGAAATCTTTACTCAAAACATCCTTTCAGTCTTTAAATGGCCTGAAAATGCCTTGTTTGCCATCCATGCAGGTTTCATGAAAATGCTTATTATTTCAGAAATACTTGTTAGATGTGCCAAAAACTGTTTTACAAACAGTACATTCCCAATTACAAATGAGTTCAAAACAGTATTCACACTATCTGAGCAGTTCCTACAGAGTCATGACAGAAACCTTTACTCAAAACATCCTTTCAGTCTTTAAATTGCCTGAAAATGCCTTGTTTGCCATCCATGCAGGTTTTTATGAAAATGCTCGTAATTTCAGAAAAAATGTGTAAGATGTGCCAAAAACTGTTCTGCAAACAGTACTTTCCCATTACAAATGAGTTCATAACAGTATTTACACTATCTGAGCAGTTCCTACAGAGTTATGACAGAAACCTTTACTCAAAACATCCTTTCAGTCTTTAAATTGCCTGAAAATGCCATGTTTGCCACCCATGCAGGTTTTTATGAAACTGCTCGTAATTTCAGAAAAACTTGTTAGATGTGCCAAAAACTCTTTTGCAACCAGTACTTTCCCATTACAAATCAGTTCATAACAGTATTTACACTATCTGAGCAGGTCCTAGAGAGTCATGACAGAAACCTTTACTCAAAACATACTTTCAGTCTTTAAATTGCCTGAAAATGCCTTGTTTGCCATCCATGCAGGTTTTTATGAAAATGCTTGTAATTTCAGAAAAACTTGTTAGATGTGCCAAAAACTGTTCTGCAAACAGTACTTTCCCATTACAAATGAGTTCATAACAGTATTTACACTATCTGAGCAGTTCCTACAGAGTTATGACAGAAACCTTTACTCAAAACATCCTTTCAGTCTTTAAATTGCCTGAAAATGCCATGTTTGCCACCCATGCAGGTTTTTATGAAACTGCTCGTAATTTCAGAAAAACTTGTTAGATGTGCCAAAAACTCTTTTGCAACCAGTACTTTCCCATTACAAATCAGTTCATAACAGTATTTACACTATCTGAGCAGGTCCTAGAGAGTCATGACAGAAACCTTTACTCAAAACATACTTTCAGTCTTTAAATTGCCTGAAAATGCCTTGTTTGCCATCCATGCAGGTTTTTATGAAAATGCTTGTAATTTCAGAAAAACTTGTTAGATGTGCCAAAAACTGTTTTGCAAACAGTACTTTCCCATTAGAAATGAGTTCATAACAGTATTTACACTATCTGAGCAGTTCCTACACAGTCATGACAGAAATCTTTACTCAAAACATCCTTTCAGTCTTTAAATTGCCTGAAAATGCCTTGTTTGCCATCCATGCAGTTTTTTATGAAAATGCTCGTAATTTCAGAAAAAAAATTGTTAGATGTGCCAAAACTGTTCTGCAAACAGTACTTTCCCATTACAAATGAGTTCATAACAGTATTTACTTTATCTGAGCAGTTCCTACAGAGTTATGACAGAAACCTTTACTCAAAACATCCTTTCAGTCTTTAAATTGCCTGAAAATGCCTTGTTTGCCATCCATGCAGGTTTTTATGAAAATGCTTGTAATTTCAGAAAAACTTGTTAGATGTGCCAAAAACTGTTCTGCAAACAGTACTTTCCCATTACAAATGAGTTCATAACAGTATTTACACTATCTGAGCAGGTCCTAGAGAGTGATGACAGAAACCTTTACTCAAAACATCCTTTCAGTCTTTAAATGGCCTAAATTGCCTTGTTTGCCATCCATGCAGGTTTCATGAAAATGCTTATTATTTCAGAAATACTTGTTAGATGTGCCAAAAACTGTTTTACAAACAGTACATTCCCAATTACAAATGAGTTCAAAACAGTATTCACACTATCTGAGCAGTTCCTACACAGTCATGACAGAAACCTTTACTCAAAACATCCTTTCAGTCTTTAAATTGCCTGAAAATGCCATGTTTGCCACCCATGCAGGTTTTTATGAAACTGCTCGTAATTTCAGAAAAACTTGTTAGATGTGCGAAAAACTGTTTTGCAAACAGTACTTTCCCATTACAAATGAGTTCATAACAGTATTTACACTATCTGAGCAGTTCCTACAGAGTTATGGCAGAAACCTTTACTCAAAACATCCTTTCAGTCTTTAAATTGCCTGAAAATGCCTTGTTTGCCATCCATGCAGGTTTTTATGAAAATGCTCGTAATTTCAGAAAAACTTGTTAGATGTGCCAAAAACTGTTCTGCAAACAGTACTTTCCCATTACAAATTAGTTCATAACAGTATTTACTTTATCTGAGCAGTTCCTACAGAGTTATGACAGAAACCTTTACTCAAAACATCCTTTCAGTCTTTAAATTGCCTGAAAATGCCTTGTTTGCCATCCATGCAGGTTTTTATGAAAATGCTCATAATTTCAGAAAAACTTGTTAGATCTGCCAAAAACTCTTTTGCAAACAGTACTTTCCCATTACAAATCAGTTCATAACAGTATTTACACTATCTGAGCAGGTCCTAGAGAGTCATGACAGAAACCTTTACTCAAAACATCCTTTCAGTCTTTAAATTGCCTGAAAATGCCTTGTTTGCCACCCATGCAGGTTTTTATGAAACTGCTCGTAATTTCAGAAAAACTTGTTAGATGTGCCAAAAACTGTTTTGCAAACAGTACTTTCCCATTACAAATGAGTTCATAACAGTATTTACACTATCTGAGCAGTTCCTACAGAGTTATGACAGAAACCTTTACTCAAAACATCCTTTCAGTCTTCAAATTGCCTGAAAATGCCTTGTTTGCCATCCATGCAGGTTTTTATGAAAGTGCTTGTAATTTCAGAAAAACTTGTTAGATGTGCCAAAAACTGTTTTGCAAACAGTACTTTCCCATTACAAATGAGTTCATAACAGTATTTACACTATCTGAGCAGTTCCTACTGAGTCATGACAGAAATCTTTACTCAAAACATCCTTTCAGTCTTTAAATGGCCTGAAAATGCCTTGTTTGCCATCCATGCAGGTTTCATGAAAATGCTTATTATTTCAGAAATACTTGTTAGATGTGCCAAAAACTGTTTTACAAACAGTACATTCCCAATTACAAATGAGTTCAAAACAGTATTCACACTATCTGAGCAGTTCCTACACAGTCATGACAGAAACCTTTACTCAAAACATCCTTCCAGTCTTTAAATTGCCTGAAAATGCCTTGTTTGCCATCCATGCAGGTTTTTATGAAAATGCTCGTAATTTCAGAAAAAATGTGTTAGATGTGCCAAAAACTGTTCTGCAAACAGTACTTTCCCATTACAAATGAGTTCATAACAGTATTTACACTATCTGAGCAGGTCCTACAGAGTCATGACAGAAACCTTTACTCAAAACATCCTTTCAGTCTTTAAATTGCCTGAAAATGCCATGTTTGCCACCCATGCAGGTTTTTATGAAACTGCTCGTAATTTCAGAAAAACTTGTTAGATGTGCCAAAAACTGTTTTGCAAACAGTACTTTCCCATTACAAATCAGTTCATAACAGTATTTACACTATCTGAGCAGGTCCTAGAGAGTCATGACGGAAACCTTTACTCAAAACATCCTTTCAGTCTTCAAATTGCCTGAAAATGCCTTATTTGCCATCCATGCAGGTTTTTATGAAAATGATCATAATTTCAGAAAAACTTGTTAGATGTGCCAAAAACTCTTTTGCAAACAGTACTTTCCCATTACAAATCAGTTCATAACAGTATTTACCCTATCTGAGCAGGTCCTAGAGAGTCATGACAGAAACCTTTACTCAAAACATCCTTTCAGTCTTTAAATTGCCTGAAAATGCCTTGTTTGCCACCCATGCAGGTTTTTATGAAACTGCTCGTAATTTCAGAAAAACTTGTTAGATGTGCCAAAAACTGTTTTGCAAACAGTACTTTCCCATTACAAATGAGTTCAAAACAGTATTCACACTATCTGAGCAGTTCCTACACATTCATGACAGAAACCTTTACTCAAAACATCCTTTCAGTCTTTAAATTGCCTGAAAATGCCATGTTTGCCACCCATGCAGGTTTTTATGAAACTGCTCGTAATTTCAGAAAAACTTGTTAGATGTGCCAAAAACTCTTTTGCAAACAGTACTTTCCCATTTCAAATGAGTTCATAACAGTATTTACACTATCTGAGCAGTTCCTACTGAGTCATGACAGAAATCTTTACTCAAAACATCCTTTCAGTCTTTAAATGGCCTGAAAATGCCTTGTTTGCCATCCATGCAGGTTTCATGAAAATGCTTATTATTTCAGAAATACTTGTTAGATGTGCCAAAAACTGTTTTACAAACAGTACATTCCCAATTACAAATGAGTTCAAAACAGTATTCACACTATCTGAGCAGTTCCTACAGAGTCATGACAGAAACCTTTACTCAAAACATCCTTTCAGTCTTTAAATTGCCTGAAAATGCCTTGTTTGCCATCCATGCAGGTTTTTATGAAAATGCTCGTAATTTCAGAAAAAATGTGTAAGATGTGCCAAAAACTGTTCTGCAAACAGTACTTTCCCATTACAAATGAGTTCATAACAGTATTTACACTATCTGAGCAGTTCCTACAGAGTTATGACAGAAACCTTTACTCAAAACATCCTTTCAGTCTTTAAATTGCCTGAAAATGCCATGTTTGCCACCCATGCAGGTTTTTATGAAACTGCTCGTAATTTCAGAAAAACTTGTTAGATGTGCCAAAAACTCTTTTGCAACCAGTACTTTCCCATTACAAATCAGTTCATAACAGTATTTACACTATCTGAGCAGGTCCTAGAGAGTCATGACAGAAACCTTTACTCAAAACATACTTTCAGTCTTTAAATTGCCTGAAAATGCCTTGTTTGCCATCCATGCAGGTTTTTATGAAAATGCTTGTAATTTCAGAAAAACTTGTTAGATGTGCCAAAAACTGTTCTGCAAACAGTACTTTCCCATTACAAATGAGTTCATAACAGTATTTACACTATCTGAGCAGGTCCTAGAGAGTGATGACAGAAACCTTTACTCAAAACATCCTTTCAGTCTTTAAATGGCCTGAAAATGCCTTGTTTGCCATCCATGCAGGTTTCATGAAAATGCTTATTATTTCAGAAATACTTGTTAGATGTGCCAAAAACTGTTTTGCAAACAGTACATTCCCAATTACAAATGAGTTCAAAACAGTATTCACACTATCTGAGCAGTTCCTACACAGTCATGACAGAAACCTTTACTCAAAACATCCTTTCAGTCTTTAAATTGCCTGAAAATGCCATGTTTGCCACCCATGCAGGTTTTTATGAAACTGCTCGTAATTTCAGAAAAACTTGTTAGATGTGCTAAAAACTCTTTTGCAAACAGTACTTTCCCATTTCAAATGAGTTCATAACAGTATTTACACTATCTGAGCAGTTCCTACTGAGTCATGACAGAAATCTTTACTCAAAACATCCTTTCAGTCTTTAAATGGCCTGAAAATGCCTTGTTTGCCATCCATGCAGGTTTCATGAAAATGCTTATTATTTCAGAAATACTTGTTAGATGTGCCAAAAACTGTTTTACAAACAGTACATTCCCAATTACAAATGAGTTCAAAACAGTATTCACACTATCTGAGCAGTTCCTACACAGTCATGACAGAAACCTTTACTCAAAACATCCTTCCAGTCTTTAAATTGCCTGAAAATGCCTTGTTTGCCACCCATGCAGGTTTTTATGAAAATGCTCGTAATTTCAGAAAAAATGTGTTAGATGTGCCAAAAACTGTTCTGCAAACAGTACTTTCCCATTACAAATGAGTTCATAACAGTATTTACACTATCTGAGCAGGTCCTACAGAGTCATGACAGAAACCTTTACTCAAAACATCCTTTCAGTCTTTAAATTGCCTGAAAATGCCATGTTTGCCACCCATGCAGGTTTTTATGAAACTGCTCGTAATTTCAGAAAAAATGTGTTAGATGTGCCAAAAACTCTTTTGCAAACAGTACTTTCCCATTACAAATGAGTTCATAACAGTATTTACACTATCTGAGCAGTTCCTACTGAGTCATGACAGAAATCTTTACTCAAAACATCCTTTCAGTCTTTAAATGGCCTGAAAATGCCTTGTTTGCCATCCATGCAGGTTTCATGAAAATGCTTATTATTTCAGAAATACTTGTTAGATGTGCCAAAAACTGTTTTACAAACAGTACATTCCCAATTACAAATGAGTTCAAAACAGTATTCACACTATCTGAGCAGTTCCTACAGAGTCATGACAGAAACCTTTACTCAAAACATCCTTTCAGTCTTTAAATTGCCTGAAAATGCCTTGTTTGCCATCCATGCAGGTTTTTATGAAAATGCTCGTAATTTCAGAAAAAATGTGTAAGATGTGCCAAAAACTGTTCTGCAAACAGTACTTTCCCATTACAAATGAGTTCATAACAGTATTTACACTATCTGAGCAGTTCCTACAGAGTTATGACAGAAACCTTTACTCAAAACATCCTTTCAGTCTTTAAATTGCCTGAAAATGCCATGTTTGCCACCCATGCAGGTTTTTATGAAACTGCTCGTAATTTCAGAAAAACTTGTTAGATGTGCCAAAAACTCTTTTGCAACCAGTACTTTCCCATTACAAATCAGTTCATAACAGTATTTACACTATCTGAGCAGGTCCTAGAGAGTCATGACAGAAACCTTTACTCAAAACATACTTTCAGTCTTTAAATTGCCTGAAAATGCCTTGTTTGCCATCCATGCAGGTTTTTATGAAAATGCTTGTAATTTCAGAAAAACTTGTTAGATGTGCCAAAAACTGTTTTGCAAACAGTACTTTCCCATTACAAATGAGTTCATAACAGTATTTACACTATCTGAGCAGTTCCTACAGAGTCATGACAGAAATCTTTACTCAAAACATCCTTTCAGTCTTTAAATTGCCTGAAAATGCCTTGTTTGCCATCCATGCAGTTTTTTATGAAAATGCTCGTAATTTCAGAAAAAAAATTGTTAGATGTGCCAAAACTGTTCTGCAAACAGTACTTTCCCATTACAAATTAGTTCATAACAGTATTTACTTTATCTGAGCAGTTCCTACAGAGTTATGACAGAAACCTTTACTCAAAACATCCTTTCAGTCTTTAAATTGCCTGAAAATGCCTTGTTTGCCATCCATGCAGGTTTTTATGAAAATGCTTGTAATTTCAGAAAAACTTGTTCGATGTGCCAAAAACTGTTCTGCAAACAGTACTTTCCCATTACAAATGAGTTCATAACAGTATTTACACTATCTGAGCAGGTCCTAGAGAGTGATGACAGAAACCTTTACTCAAAACATCCTTTCAGTCTTTAAATGGCCTGAAAATGCCTTGTTTGCCATCCATGCAGGTTTCATGAAAATGCTTATTATTTCAGAAATACTTGTTAGATGTGCCAAAAACTGTTTTACAAACAGTACATTCCCAATTACAAATGAGTTCAAAACAGTATTTACACTATCTGAGCAGTTCCTACAGAGTTATGGCAGAAACCTTTACTCAAAACATCCTTTCAGTCTTTAAATTGCCTGAAAATGCCTTGTTTGCCATCCATGCAGGTTTTTATGAAAATGCTCATAATTTCAGAAAAACTTGTTAGATGTGCCAAAAACTCTTTTGCAAACAGTACTTTCCCATTACAAATCAGTTCATAACAGTATTTACACTATCTGAGCAGTTCCTACAGAGTCATGACAGAAATCTTTACTCAAAACATCCTTTCAGTCTTTAAATTGCCTGAAAATGCCTTGTTTGCCATCCATGCAGTTTTTTATGAAAATGCTCGTAATTTCAGAAAAAAAATTGTTAGATGTGCCAAAACTGTTCTGCAAACAGTACTTTCCCATTACAAATTAGTTCATAACAGTATTTACTTTATCTGAGCAGTTCCTACAGAGTTATGACAGAAACCTTTACTCAAAACATCCTTTCAGTCTTTAAATTGCCTGAAAATGCCTTGTTTGCCATCCATGCAGGTTTTTATGAAAATGCTTGTAATTTCAGAAAAACTTGTTAGATGTGCCAAAAACTGTTCTGCAAACAGTACTTTCCCATTACAAATGAGTTCATAACAGTATTTACACTATCTGAGCAGGTCCTAGAGAGTGATGACAGAAACCTTTACTCAAAACATCCTTTCAGTCTTTAAATGGCCTGAAAATGCCTTGTTTGCCATCCATGCAGGTTTCATGAAAATGCTTATTATTTCAGAAATACTTGTTAGATGTGCCAAAAACTGTTTTACAAACAGTACATTCCCAATTACAAATGAGTTCAAAACAGTATTCACACTATCTGAGCAGTTCCTACACAGTCATGACAGAAACCTTTACTCAAAACATCCTTTCAGTCTTTAAATTGCCTGAAAATGCCATGTTTGCCACCCATGCAGGTTTTTATGAAACTGCTCGTAATTTCAGAAAAACTTGTTAGATGTGCGAAAAACTGTTTTGCAAACAGTACTTTCCCATTACAAATGAGTTCATAACAGTATTTACACTATCTGAGCAGTTCCTACAGAGTTATGGCAGAAACCTTTACTCAAAACATCCTTTCAGTCTTTAAATTGCCTGAAAATGCCTTGTTTGCCATCCATGCAGGTTTTTATGAAAATGCTCATAATTTCAGAAAAACTTGTTAGATGTGCCAAAAACTCTTTTGCAAACAGTACTTTCCCATTACAAATCAGTTCATAACAGTATTTACACTATCTGAGCAGTTCCTACAGAGTCATGACAGAAATCTTTACTCAAAACATCCTTTCAGTCTTTAAATTGCCTGAAAATGCCTTGTTTGCCATCCATGCAGTTTTTTATGAAAATGCTCGTAATTTCAGAAAAAAAATTGTTAGATGTGCCAAAACTGTTCTGCAAACAGTACTTTCCCATTACAAATTAGTTCATAACAGTATTTACTTTATCTGAGCAGTTCCTACAGAGTTATGACAGAAACCTTTACTCAAAACATCCTTTCAGTCTTTAAATTGCCTGAAAATGCCTTGTTTGCCATCCATGCAGGTTTTTATGAAAATGCTTGTAATTTCAGAAAAACTTGTTAGATGTGCCAAAAACTGTTCTGCAAACAGTACTTTCCCATTACAAATGAGTTCATAACAGTATTTACACTATCTGAGCAGGTCCTAGAGAGTGATGACAGAAACCTTTACTCAAAACATCCTTTCAGTCTTTAAATTGCCTGAAAATGCCTTGTTTGCCACCCATGCAGGTTTTTATGAAACTGCTCGTAATTTCAGAAAAACTTGTTAGATGTGCCAAAAACTGTTTTGCAAACAGTACTTTCCCATTACAAATGAGTTCATAACAGTATTTACACTATCTGAGCAGTTCCTACAGAGTTATGACAGAAACCTTTACTCAAAACATCCTTTCAGTCTTCAAATTGCCTGAAAATGCCTTGTTTGCCATCCATGCAGGTTTTTATGAAAGTGCTTGTAATTTCAGAAAAACTTGTTAGATGTGCCAAAAACTCTTTTGCAAACAGTACTTTCCCATTACAAATGAGTTCATAACAGTATTTACACTATCTGAGCAGTTCCTACTGAGTCATGACAGAAATCTTTACTCAAAACATCCTTTCAGTCTTTAAATGGCCTGAAAATGCCTTGTTTGCCATCCATGCAGGTTTCATGAAAATGCTTATTATTTCAGAAATACTTGTTAGATGTGCCAAAAACTGTTTTACAAACAGTACATTCCCAATTACAAATGAGTTCAAAACAGTATTCACACTATCTGAGCAGTTCCTACACAGTCATGACAGAAACCTTTACTCAAAACATCCTTCCAGTCTTTAAATTGCCTGAAAATGCCTTGTTTGCCATCCATGCAGGTTTTTATGAAAATGCTCGTAATTTCAGAAAAAATGTGTTAGATGTGCCAAAAACTGTTCTGCAAACAGTACTTTCCCATTACAAATGAGTTCATAACAGTATTTACACTATCTGAGCAGGTCCTACAGAGTCATGACAGAAACCTTTACTCAAAACATCCTTTCAGTCTTTAAATTGCCTGAAAATGCCATGTTTGCCACCCATGCAGGTTTTAATGAAACTGCTCGTAATTTCAGAAAAACTTGTTAGATGTGCCAAAAACTGTTTTGCAAACAGTACTTTCCCATTACAAATCAGTTCATAACAGTATTTACACTATCTGAGCAGGTCCTAGAGAGTCATGACGGAAACCTTTACTCAAAACATCCTTTCAGTCTTCAAATTGCCTGAAAATGCCTTATTTGCCATCCATGCAGGTTTTTATGAAAATGATCATAATTTCAGAAAAACTTGTTAGATGTGCCAAAAACTCTTTTGCAAACAGTACTTTCCCATTACAAATCAGTTCATAACAGTATTTACACTATCTGAGCAGTTCCTACAGAGTTATGACAGAAACCTTTACTCAAAACATCCTTTCAGTCTTCAAATTGCCTGAAAATGCCTTGTTTGCCATCCATGCAGGTTTTTATGAAAGTGCTTGTAATTTCAGAAAAACTTGTTAGATGTGCCAAAAACTCTTTTGCAAACAGTACTTTCCCATTTCAAATGAGTTCATAACAGTATTTACACTATCTGAGCAGTTCCTACTGAGTCATGACAGAAATCTTTACTCAAAACATCCTTTCAGTCTTTAAATGGCCTGAAAATGCCTTGTTTGCCATCCATGCAGGTTTCATGAAAATGCTTATTATTTCAGAAATACTTGTTAGATGTGCCAAAAACTGTTTTACAAACAGTACATTCCCAATTACAAATGAGTTCAAAACAGTATTCACACTATCTGAGCAGTTCCTACAGAGTCATGACAGAAACCTTTACTCAAAACATCCTTTCAGTCTTTAAATTGCCTGAAAATGCCTTGTTTGCCATTTGCAGGTTTTTATGAAAGTGCTTGTAATTTCAGAAAAACTTGTTAGATGTGCCAAAAACTCTTTTGCAAACAGTACTTTCCCATTACAAATCAGTTCATAACAGTATTTACACTATCTGAGCAGGTCCTAGAGAGTCATGACAGAAACCTTTACTCAAAACATCCTTTCAGTCTTTAAATTGCCTGAAAATGCCTTGTTTGCCACCCATGCAGGTTTTTATGAAACTGCTCGTAATTTCAGAAAAACTTGTTAGATGTGCCAAAAACTGTTTTGCAAACAGTACTTTCCCATTACAAATGAGTTCATAACAGTATTTACACTATCTGAGCAGTTCCTACAGAGTTATGACAGAAACCTTTACTCAAAACATCCTTTCAGTCTTTAAATTGCCTGAAAATGCCTTGTTTGCCATCCATGCAGTTTTTTATGAAAATGCTCGTAATTTCAGAAAAAAATTGTTTGATGTGCCAAAACTGTTCTGCAAACAGTACTTTCCCATTACAAATGAGTTCATAACAGTATTTACTTTATCTGAGCAGTTCCTACAGAGTTATGACAGAAACCTTTACTCAAAACATCCTTTCAGTCTTTAAATTGCCTGAAAATGCCTTGTTTGCCATCCATGCAGGTTTTTATGAAACTGCTCGTAATTTCAGAAAAACTTGTTGGATGTGCCAAAAACTCTTTTGCAACCAGTACTTTCCCATTACAAATCAGTTCATAACAGTATTTACACTATCTGAGCAGGTCCTAGAGAGTCATGACAGAAACCTTTACTCAAAACATACTTTCAGTCTTTAAATTGCCTGAAAATGCCTTGTTTGCCATCCATGCAGGTTTTTATGAAACTGCTCGTAATTTCAGAAAAACTTGTTAGATGTGCCAAAAACTCTTTTGCAACCAGTACTTTCCCATTACAAATGAGTTCATAACAGTATTTACACTATCTGAGCAGTTCCTACAGAGTCATGACAGAAATCTTTACTCAAAACATCCTTTCAGTCTTTAAATTGCCTGAAAATGCCTTGTTTGCCATCCATGCAGTTTTTTATGAAAATGCTCGTAATTTCAGAAAAAAAATTGTTAGATGTGCCAAAACTGTTCTGCAAACAGTACTTTCCCATTACAAATGAGTTCATAACAGTATTTACTTTATCTGAGCAGTTCCTACAGAGTTATGACAGAAACCTTTACTCAAAACATCCTTTCAGTCTTTAAATGGCCTGAAAATGCCTTGTTTTCCATCCATGCAGGTTTCATGAAAATGCTTATTATTTCAGAAATACTTGTTAGATGTGCCAAAAACTGTTTTACAAACAGTACATTCCCAATTACAAATGAGTTCAAAACAGTATTCACACTATCTGAGCAGTTCCTACACAGTCATGACAGAAACCTTTACTCAAAACATCCTTTCAGTCTTTAAATTGCCTGAAAATGCCTTGTTTGCCATCCATGCAGGTTTTTATGAAAATGCTCGTAATTTCAGAAAAAAATGTGTTAGATGTGCCAAAAACTGTTCTGCAAACAGTACTTTCCCATTACAAATGAGTTCATAACAGTATTAACACTATCTGAGCAGTTCCTACAGAGTTATGACAGAAACCTTTACTCAAAACATCCTTTCAGTCTTTAAATTGCCTGAAAATGCATTGTTTGCCATCCATGCAGGTATTTATGAAAATGCTCGTAATTTCAGAAAAAAATGTGTTAGATGTGCCAAAAACTGTTCTGCAAACAGTACTTTCCCATTACAAATGAGTTCATAACAGTATTAACACTATCTGAGCAGTTCCTACAGAGTTATGACAGAAACCTTTACTCAAAACATCCTTTCAGTCTTTAAATTGCCTGAAAATGCCTTGTTTGCCACCCATGCAGGTTTTTATGAAACTGCTCGTAATTTCAGAAAAACTTGTTAGATGTGCCAAAAACTGTTCTGCAAACAGTACTTTCCCATTACAAATGAGTTCATAACAGTATTTACACTATCTGAGCAGGTCCTACAGAGTCATGATAGAAACCTTTACTCAAAACATCCTTTCAGTCTTTAAATTGCCTGAAAATGCCTTGTTTGCCATCCATGCAGTTTTTTATGAAAATGCTCGTAATTTCAGAAAAACTTGTTAGATGTGCCAAAAACTCTTTTGCAAACAGTACTTTCCCATTACAAATCAGTTCATAACAGTATTTACACTATCTGAGCAGTTCCTACAGAGTCATGACAGAAATCTTTACTCAAAACATCCTTTCAGTCTTTAAATGGCCTGAAAATGCCTTGTTTGCCATCCATGCAGGTTTCATGAAAATGCTTATTATTTCAGAAATACTTGTTAGATGTGCCAAAAACTGTTTTACAAAGAGTACATTCCCGATTACAAATGAGTTCAAAACAGTATTCACACTATCTGAGCAGTTCCTACACAGTCATGACAGAAACCTTTACTCAAAACATCCTTTCAGTCTTTAAATTGCCTGAAAATGCATTGTTTGCCATCCATGCAGGTATTTATGAAAATGCTCGTAATTTCAGAAAAAAATGTGTTAGATGTGCCAAAAACTGTTCTGCAAACAGTACTTTCCCATTACAAATGAGTTCATAACAGTATTAACACTATCTGAGCAGTTCCTACAGAGTTATGACAGAAACCTTTACTCAAAACATCCTTTCAGTCTTTAAATGGCCTGAAAATGCCTTGTTTGCCATCCATGCAGGTTTCATGAAAATGCTTATTATTTCAGAAATACTTGTTAGATGTGCCAAAAACTGTTTTACAAACACTACATTCCCAATTACAAATGAGTTCAAAACAGTATTCACACTATCTGAGCAGTTCCTACACAGTCATGACAGAAACCTTTACTCAAAACATCCTTCCAGTCTTTAAATTGCCTGAAAATGCCTTGTTTGCCATCCATGCAGGTTTTTATGAAAATGCTCATAATTTCAGAAAAACTTGTTAGATGTGCCAAAAACTCTTTTGCAAACAGCACTTTCCCATTACAAATGAGTTCATAACAGTATTTACACTATCTGAGCAGGTCCTACAGAGTCATGACAGAAACCTTTACTCAAAACATCCTTTCAGTCTTTAAATTGCCTGAAAATGCCTTGTTTGCCATCCATGCAGTTTTTTATGAAAATGCTCGTAATTTCAGAAAAAAATTGTTAGATGTGCCAAAACTGTTCTGCAAACAGTACTTTCCCATTACAAATGAGTTCATAACAGTATTTACTTTATCTGAGCAGTTCCTACAGAGTTATGACAGAAACCTTTACTCAAAACATCCTTTCAGTCTTTAAATTTCCTGAAAATGCCTTGTTTGCCATCCATGCAGGTTTTTATGAAAATGCTCATAATTTCAGAAAAACTTGTTAGATGTGCCAAAAACTCTTTTGCAAACAGTACTTTCCCATTACAAATCAGTTCATAACAGTATTTACACTATCTGAGCAGGTCCTAGAGAGTCATGACAGAAACCTTTACTCAAAACATCCTTTCAGTCTTTAAATTGCCTGAAAATGCCTTGTTTGCCACCCATGCAGGTTTTTATGAAACTGCTCGTAATTTCAGAAAAACTTGTTAGATGTGCCAAAAACTGTTTTGCAAACAGTACTTTCCCATTACAAATGAGTTCATAACAGTATTTACACTATCTGAGCAGTTCCTACAGAGTTATGACAGAAACCTTTACTCAAAACATCCTTTCAGTCTTCAAATTGCCTGAAAATGCCTTGTTTGCCATCCATGCAGGTTTTTATGAAAGTGCTTGTAATTTCAGAAAAACTTGTTAGATGTGCCAAAAACTCTTTTGCAAACAGTACTTTCCCATTACAAATGAGTTCATAACAGTATTTACACTATCTGAGCAGTTCCTACTGAGTCATGACAGAAATCTTTACTCAAAACATCCTTTCAGTCTTTAAATGGCCTGAAAATGCCTTGTTTGCCATCCATGCAGGTTTCATGAAAATGCTTATTATTTCAGAAATACTTGTTAGATGTGCCAAAAACTGTTTTACAAACAGTACATTCCCAATTACAAATGAGTTCAAAACAGTATTCACACTATCGGAGCAGTTCCTACACAGTCATGACAGAAACCTTTACTCAAAACATCCTTCCAGTCTTTAAATTGCCTGAAAATGCCTTGTTTGCCATCCATGCAGGTTTTTATGAAAATGCTCGTAATTTCAGAAAAAATGTGTTGGATGTGCCAAAAACTGTTCTGCAAACAGTACTTTCCCATTACAAATGAGTTCATAACAGTATTTACACTATCTGAGCAGGTCCTACAGAGTCATGACAGAAACCTTTACTCAAAACATCCTTTCAGTCTTTAAATTGCCTGAAAATGCCATGTTTGCCACCCATGCAGGTTTTTATGAAACTGCTCGTAATTTCAGAAAAACTTGTTAGATGTGCCAAAAACTGTTTTGCAAACAGTACTTTCCCATTACAAATCAGTTCATAACAGTATTTACACTATCTGAGCAGGTCCTAGAGAGTCATGACGGAAACCTTTACTCAAAACATCCTTTCAGTCTTCAAATTGCCTGAAAATGCCTTATTTGCCATCCATGCAGGTTTTTATGAAAATGATCATAATTTCAGAAAAACTTGTTAGATGTGCCAAAAACTCTTTTGCAAACAGTACTTTCCCATTACAAATGAGTTCATAACAGTATTTACACTATCTGAGCAGTTCCTACAGAGTTATGACAGAAACCTTTACTCAAAACATCCTTTCAGTCTTCAAATTGCCTGAAAATGCCTTGTTTGCCATCCATGCAGGTTTTTATGAAACTGCTCGTAATTTCAGAAAAACTTGTTAGATGTGCCAAAAACTGTTCTGCAAACAGTACTTTCCCATTACAAATGAGTTCATAACAGTATTTACACTATCTGAGCAGGTCCTACAGAGTCATGACAGAAACCTTTACTCAAAACATCCTTTCAGTCTTTAAATTGCCTGAAAATGCCTTGTTTGCCATCCATGCAGTTTTTTATGAAAATGCTCGTAATTTCAGAAAAAAATTGTTAGATGTGCCAAAACTGTTCTGCAAACAGTACTTTCCCATTACAAATGAGTTCATAACAGTATTTACTTTATCTGAGCAGTTCCTACAGAGTTATGACAGAAACCTTTACTCAAAACATCCTTTCAGTCTTTAAATTGCCTGAAAATGCCTTGTTTGCCATCCATGCAGGTTTTTATGAAAATGCTCATAATTTCAGAAAAACTTGTTAGATGTGCCAAAAACTCTTTTGCAAACAGTACTTTCCCATTACAAATCAGTTCATAACAGTATTTACACTATCTGAGCAGGTCCTAGAGAGTCATGACAGAAACCTTTACTCAAAACATCCTTTCAGTCTTTAAATTGCCTGAAAATGCCTTGTTTGCCACCCATGCAGGTTTTTATGAAACTGCTCGTAATTTCAGAAAAACTTGTTAGATGTGCCAAAAACTCTTTTGCAAACAGTACTTTCCCATTACAAATGAGTTCATAACAGTATTTACACTATCTGAGCAGTTCCTACAGAGTTATGACAGAAACCTTTACTCAAAACATCCTTTCAGTCTTCAAATTGCCTGAAAATGCCTTGTTTGCCATCCATGCAGGTTTTTATGAAACTGCTCGTAATTTCAGAAAAACTTGTTAGATGTGCCAAAAACTGTTCTGCAAACAGTACTTTCCCATTACAAATGAGTTCATAACAGTATTTACACTATCTGAGCAGGTCCTACAGAGTCATGACAGAAACCTTTACTCAAAACATCCTTTCAGTCTTTAAATTGCCTGAAAATGCCTTGTTTGCCATCCATGCAGTTTTTTATGAAAATGCTCGTAATTTCAGAAAAAAATTGTTAGATGTGCCAAAACTGTTCTGCAAACAGTACTTTCCCATTACAAATGAGTTCATAACAGTATTTACTTTATCTGAGCAGTTCCTACAGAGTTATGACAGAAACCTTTACTCAAAACATCCTTTCAGTCTTTAAATTGCCTGAAAATGCCTTGTTTGCCATCCATGCAGGTTTTTATGAAAATGCTCATAATTTCAGAAAAACTTGTTAGATGTGCCAAAAACTCTTTTGCAAACAGTACTTTCCCATTACAAATCAGTTCATAACAGTATTTACACTATCTGAGCAGGTCCTAGAGAGTCATGACAGAAACCTTTACTCAAAACATCCTTTCAGTCTTTAAATTGCCTGAAAATGCCTTGTTTGCCACCCATGCAGGTTTTTATGAAACTGCTCGTAATTTCAGAAAAACTTGTTAGATGTGCCAAAAACTGTTTTGCAAACAGTACTTTCCCATTACAAATGAGTTCATAACAGTATTTACACTATCTGAGCAGTTCCTACAGAGTTATGACAGAAACCTTTACTCAAAACATCCTTTCAGTCTTCAAATTGCCTGAAAATGCCTTGTTTGCCATCCATGCAGGTTTTTATGAAACTGCTCGTAATTTCAGAAAAACTTGTTGGATGTGCCAAAAACTCTTTTGCAACCAGTACTTTCCCATTACAAATCAGTTCATAACAGTATTTACACTATCTGAGCAGGTCCTAGAGAGTCATGACAGAAACCTTTACTCAAAACATACTTTCAGTCTTTAAATTGCCTGAAAATGCCTTGTTTGCCATCCATGCAGGTTTTTATGAAACTGCTCGTAATTTCAGAAAAACTTGTTAGATGTGCCAAAAACTCTTTTGCAACCAGTACTTTCCCATTACAAATGAGTTCATAACAGTATTTACACTATCTGAGCAGTTCCTACAGAGTCATGACAGAAATCTTTACTCAAAACATCCTTTCAGTCTTTAAATTGCCTGAAAATGCCTTGTTTGCCATCCATGCAGTTTTTTATGAAAATGCTCGTAATTTCAGAAAAAAAATTGTTAGATGTGCCAAAACTGTTCTGCAAACAGTACTTTCCCATTACAAATGAGTTCATAACAGTATTTACTTTATCTGAGCAGTTCCTACAGAGTTATGACAGAAACCTTTACTCAAAACATCCTTTCAGTCTTTAAATGGCCTGAAAATGCCTTGTTTTCCATCCATGCAGGTTTCATGAAAATGCTTATTATTTCAGAAATACTTGTTAGATGTGCCAAAAACTGTTTTACAAACAGTACATTCCCAATTACAAATGAGTTCAAAACAGTATTCACACTATCTGAGCAGTTCCTACACAGTCATGACAGAAACCTTTACTCAAAACATCCTTTCAGTCTTTAAATTGCCTGAAAATGCCTTGTTTGCCATCCATGCAGGTTTTTATGAAAATGCTCGTAATTTCAGAAAAAAATGTGTTAGATGTGCCAAAAACTGTTCTGCAAACAGTACTTTCCCATTACAAATGAGTTCATAACAGTATTAACACTATCTGAGCAGTTCCTACAGAGTTATGACAGAAACCTTTACTCAAAACATCCTTTCAGTCTTTAAATTGCCTGAAAATGCATTGTTTGCCATCCATGCAGGTATTTATGAAAATGCTCGTAATTTCAGAAAAAAATGTGTTAGATGTGCCAAAAACTGTTCTGCAAACAGTACTTTCCCATTACAAATGAGTTCATAACAGTATTAACACTATCTGAGCAGTTCCTACAGAGTTATGACAGAAACCTTTACTCAAAACATCCTTTCAGTCTTTAAATTGCCTGAAAATGCCTTGTTTGCCATCCATGCAGTTTTTTATGAAAATGCTCGTAATTTCAGAAAAAAAATTGTTAGATGTGCCAAAACTGTTCTGCAAACAGTACTTTCCCATTACAAATGAGTTCATAACAGTATTTACACTATCTGAGCAGTTCCTACAGAGTTATGACAGAAACCTTTACTCAAAACATCCTTTCAGTCTTCAAATTGCCTGAAAATGCCTTGTTTGCCATCCATGCAGGTTTTTATGAAAGTGCTTGTAATTTCAGAAAAACTTGTTAGATGTGCCAAAAACTCTTTTGCAAACAGTACTTTCCCATTACAAATGAGTTCATAACAGTATTTACACTATCTGAGCAGTTCCTACTGAGTCATGACAGAAATCTTTACTCAAAACATCCTTTCAGTCTTTAAATGGCCTGAAAATGCCTTGTTTGCCATCCATGCAGGTTTCATGAAAATGCTTATTATTTCAGAAATACTTGTTAGATGTGCCAAAAACTGTTTTACAAACAGTACATTCCCAATTACAAATGAGTTCAAAACAGTATTCACACTATCGGAGCAGTTCCTACACAGTCATGACAGAAACCTTTACTCAAAACATCCTTCCAGTCTTTAAATTGCCTGAAAATGCCTTGTTTGCCATCCATGCAGGTTTTTATGAAAATGCTCGTAATTTCAGAAAAAATGTGTTGGATGTGCCAAAAACTGTTCTGCAAACAGTACTTTCCCATTACAAATGAGTTCATAACAGTATTTACACTATCTGAGCAGGTCCTACAGAGTCATGACAGAAACCTTTACTCAAAACATCCTTTCAGTCTTTAAATTGCCTGAAAATGCCATGTTTGCCACCCATGCAGGTTTTTATGAAACTGCTCGTAATTTCAGAAAAACTTGTTAGATGTGCCAAAAACTGTTTTGCAAACAGTACTTTCCCATTACAAATCAGTTCATAACAGTATTTACACTATCTGAGCAGGTCCTAGAGAGTCATGACGGAAACCTTTACTCAAAACATCCTTTCAGTCTTCAAATTGCCTGAAAATGCCTTATTTGCCATCCATGCAGGTTTTTATGAAAATGATCATAATTTCAGAAAAACTTGTTAGATGTGCCAAAAACTCTTTTGCAAACAGTACTTTCCCATTACAAATGAGTTCATAACAGTATTTACACTATCTGAGCAGTTCCTACAGAGTTATGACAGAAACCTTTACTCAAAACATCCTTTCAGTCTTCAAATTGCCTGAAAATGCCTTGTTTGCCATCCATGCAGGTTTTTATGAAACTGCTCGTAATTTCAGAAAAACTTGTTAGATGTGCCAAAAACTGTTCTGCAAACAGTACTTTCCCATTACAAATGAGTTCATAACAGTATTTACACTATCTGAGCAGGTCCTACAGAGTCATGACAGAAACCTTTACTCAAAACATCCTTTCAGTCTTTAAATTGCCTGAAAATGCCTTGTTTGCCATCCATGCAGTTTTTTATGAAAATGCTCGTAATTTCAGAAAAAAATTGTTAGATGTGCCAAAACTGTTCTGCAAACAGTACTTTCCCATTACAAATGAGTTCATAACAGTATTTACTTTATCTGAGCAGTTCCTACAGAGTTATGACAGAAACCTTTACTCAAAACATCCTTTCAGTCTTTAAATTGCCTGAAAATGCCTTGTTTGCCATCCATGCAGGTTTTTATGAAAATGCTCATAATTTCAGAAAAACTTGTTAGATGTGCCAAAAACTCTTTTGCAAACAGTACTTTCCCATTACAAATCAGTTCATAACAGTATTTACACTATCTGAGCAGGTCCTAGAGAGTCATGACAGAAACCTTTACTCAAAACATCCTTTCAGTCTTTAAATTGCCTGAAAATGCCTTGTTTGCCACCCATGCAGGTTTTTATGAAACTGCTCGTAATTTCAGAAAAACTTGTTAGATGTGCCAAAAACTCTTTTGCAAACAGTACTTTCCCATTACAAATGAGTTCATAACAGTATTTACACTATCTGAGCAGTTCCTACAGAGTTATGACAGAAACCTTTACTCAAAACATCCTTTCAGTCTTCAAATTGCCTGAAAATGCCTTGTTTGCCATCCATGCAGGTTTTTATGAAACTGCTCGTAATTTCAGAAAAACTTGTTAGATGTGCCAAAAACTGTTCTGCAAACAGTACTTTCCCATTACAAATGAGTTCATAACAGTATTTACACTATCTGAGCAGGTCCTACAGAGTCATGACAGAAACCTTTACTCAAAACATCCTTTCAGTCTTTAAATTGCCTGAAAATGCCTTGTTTGCCATCCATGCAGTTTTTTATGAAACTGCTCGTAATTTCAGAAAAACTTGTTAGATGTGCCAAAAACTCTTTTGCAAACAGTACTTTCCCATTACAAATGAGTTCATAACAGTATTTACACTATCTGAGCAGTTCCTACAGAGTTATGACAGAAACCTTTACTCAAAACATCCTTTCAGTCTTTAAATGGCCTGAAAATGCCTTGTTTTCCATCCATGCAGGTTTCATGAAAATGCTTATTATTTCAGAAATACTTGTTAGATGTGCCAAAAACTGTTTTACAAACAGTACATTCCCAATTACAAATGAGTTCAAAACAGTATTCACACTATCTGAGCAGTTCCTACACAGTCATGACAGAAACCTTTACTCAAAACATCCTTTCAGTCTTTAAATTGCCTGAAAATGCCTTGTTTGCCATCCATGCAGGTTTTTATGAAAATGCTCGTAATTTCAGAAAAAAATGTGTTAGATGTGCCAAAAACTGTTCTGCAAACAGTACTTTCCCATTACAAATGAGTTCATAACAGTATTAACACTATCTGAGCAGTTCCTACAGAGTTATGACAGAAACCTTTACTCAAAACATCCTTTCAGTCTTTAAATTGCCTGAAAATGCATTGTTTGCCATCCATGCAGGTATTTATGAAAATGCTCGTAATTTCAGAAAAAAATGTGTTAGATGTGCCAAAAACTGTTCTGCAAACAGTACTTTCCCATTACAAATGAGTTCATAACAGTATTAACACTATCTGAGCAGTTCCTACAGAGTTATGACAGAAACCTTTACTCAAAACATCCTTTCAGTCTTTAAATTGCCTGAAAATGCCTTGTTTGCCATCCATGCAGTTTTTTATGAAAATGCTCGTAATTTCAGAAAAACTTGTTAGATGTGCCAAAAACTCTTTTGCAAACAGTACTTTCCCATTACAAATCAGTTCATAACAGTATTTACACTATCTGAGCAGTTCCTACAGAGTCATGACAGAAATCTTTACTCAAAACATCCTTTCAGTCTTTAAATGGCCTGAAAATGCCTTGTTTGCCATCCATGCAGGTTTCATGAAAATGCTTATTATTTCAGAAATACTTGTTAGATGTGCCAAAAACTGTTTTACAAAGAGTACATTCCCGATTACAAATGAGTTCAAAACAGTATTCACACTATCTGAGCAGTTCCTACACAGTCATGACAGAAACCTTTACTCAAAACATCCTTTCAGTCTTTAAATTGCCTGAAAATGCCTTGTTTGCCATCCATGCAGGTTTTTATGAAAATGCTCGTAATTTCAGAAAAAATGTGTTAGATGTGGCAAAAACTGTTCTGCA
Organism: Zeus faber; assembly: GCF_960531495.2. NCBI lineage: Eukaryota > Metazoa > Chordata > Actinopteri > Zeiformes > Zeidae > Zeus > Zeus faber. The sequence continues at coordinate 18,058 of NW_028293108.1, read as the reverse complement.
AACAGTACTTTCCCATTACAAATGAGTTCATAACAGTATTTACACTATCTGAGCAGGTCCTACAGAGTCATGACAGAAACCTTTACTCAAAACATCCTTTCAGTCTTTAAATTGCCTGAAAATGCCATGTTTGCCACCCATGCAGGTTTTTATGAAACTGCTCGTAATTTCAGAAAAAATGTGTTAGATGTGCCAAAAACTGTTTTGCAAACAGTACTTTCCCATTACAAATGAGTTCATAACAGTATTTACACTATCTGAGCAGTTCCTACTGAGTCATGACAGAAATCTTTACTCAAAACATCCTTTCAGTCTTTAAATGGCCTGAAAATGCCTTGTTTGCCATCCATGCAGGTTTCATGAAAATGCTTATTATTTCAGAAATACTTGTTAGATGTGCCAAAAACTGTTTTACAAACAGTACATTCCCAATTACAAATGAGTTCAAAACAGTATTCACACTATCTGAGCAGTTCCTACAGAGTCATGACAGAAACCTTTACTCAAAACATCCTTTCAGTCTTTAAATTGCCTGAAAATGCCTTGTTTGCCATCCATGCAGGTTTTTATGAAAATGCTCGTAATTTCAGAAAAAAATGTGTTAGATGTGCCAAAAACTGTTCTGCAAACAGTACTTTCCCATTACAAATGAGTTCATAACAGTATTTACTTTATCTGAGCAGTTCCTACAGAGTTATGACAGAAACCTTTACTCAAAACATCCTTTCAGTCTTTAAATGGCCTGAAAATGCCTTGTTTTCCATCCATGCAGGTTTCATGAAAATGCTTATTATTTCAGAAATACTTGTTAGATGTGCCAAAAACTGTTTTACAAACAGTACATTCCCAATTACAAATGAGTTCAAAACAGTATTCACACTATCTGAGCAGTTCCTACACAGTCATGACAGAAACCTTTACTCAAAACATCCTTTCAGTCTTTAAATTGCCTGAAAATGCCTTGTTTGCCATCCATGCAGGTTTTTATGAAAATGCTCGTAATTTCAGAAAAAAATGTGTTAGATGTGCCAAAAACTGTTCTGCAAACAGTACTTTCCCATTACAAATGAGTTCATAACAGTATTAACACTATCTGAGCAGTTCCTACAGAGTTATGACAGAAACCTTTACTCAAAACATCCTTTCAGTCTTTAAATTGCCTGAAAATGCATTGTTTGCCATCCATGCAGGTATTTATGAAAATGCTCGTAATTTCAGAAAAAAATGTGTTAGATGTGCCAAAAACTGTTCTGCAAACAGTACTTTCCCATTACAAATGAGTTCATAACAGTATTAACACTATCTGAGCAGTTCCTACAGAGTTATGACAGAAACCTTTACTCAAAACATCCTTTCAGTCTTTAAATTGCCTGAAAATGCCTTGTTTGCCATCCATGCAGTTTTTTATGAAAATGCTCGTAATTTCAGAAAAACTTGTTAGATGTGCCAAAAACTCTTTTGCAAACAGTACTTTCCCATTACAAATCAGTTCATAACAGTATTTACACTATCTGAGCAGTTCCTACAGAGTCATGACAGAAATCTTTACTCAAAACATCCTTTCAGTCTTTAAATGGCCTGAAAATGCCTTGTTTGCCATCCATGCAGGTTTCATGAAAATGCTTATTATTTCAGAAATACTTGTTAGATGTGCCAAAAACTGTTTTACAAAGAGTACATTCCCGATTACAAATGAGTTCAAAACAGTATTCACACTATCTGAGCAGTTCCTACACAGTCATGACAGAAACCTTTACTCAAAACATCCTTTCAGTCTTTAAATTGCCTGAAAATGCCTTGTTTGCCATCCATGCAGGTTTTTATGAAAATGCTCGTAATTTCAGAAAAAATGTGTTAGATGTGGCAAAAACTGTTCTGCAAACAGTACTTTCCCATTACAAATGAGTTCATAACAGTATTTACACTATCTGAGCAGGTCCTACAGAGTCATGACAGAAACCTTTACTCAAAACATCCTTTCAGTCTTTAAATTGCCTGAAAATGCCATGTTTGCCACCCATGCAGGTTTTTATGAAACTGCTCGTAATTTCAGAAAAAATGTGTTAGATGTGCCAAAAACTGTTTTGCAAACAGTACTTTCCCATTACAAATGAGTTCATAACAGTATTTACACTATCTGAGCAGTTCCTACTGAGTCATGACAGAAATCTTTACTCAAAACATCCTTTCAGTCTTTAAATGGCCTGAAAATGCCTTGTTTGCCATCCATGCAGGTTTCATGAAAATGCTTATTATTTCAGAAATACTTGTTAGATGTGCCAAAAACTGTTTTACAAACAGTACATTCCCAATTACAAATGAGTTCAAAACAGTATTCACACTATCTGAGCAGTTCCTACAGAGTCATGACAGAAACCTTTACTCAAAACATCCTTTCAGTCTTTAAATTGCCTGAAAATGCCTTGTTTGCCATCCATGCAGGTTTTTATGAAAATGCTCGTAATTTCAGAAAAAAATGTGTTAGATGTGCCAAAAACTGTTCTGCAAACAGTACTTTCCCATTACAAATGAGTTCATAACAGTATTAACACTATCTGAGCAGTTCCTACAGAGTTATGACAGAAACCTTTACTCAAAACATCCTTTCAGTCTTTAAATTGCCTGAAAATGCATTGTTTGCCATCCATGCAGGTATTTATGAAAATGCTCGTAATTTCAGAAAAAAATGTGTTAGATGTGCCAAAAACTGTTCTGCAAACAGTACTTTCCCATTACAAATGAGTTCATAACAGTATTTACTTTATCTGAGCAGTTCCTACAGAGTTATGACAGAAACCTTTACTCAAAACATCCTTTCAGTCTTTAAATTGCCTGAAAATGCCTTGTTTGCCATCCATGCAGGTTTTTATGAAAATGCTCATAATTTCAGAAAAACTTGTTAGATGTGCCAAAAACTCTTTTGCAAACAGTACTTTCCCATTACAAATCAGTTCATAACAGTATTTACACTATCTGAGCAGGTCCTAGAGAGTCATGACAGAAACCTTTACTCAAAACATCCTTTCAGTCTTTAAATTGCCTGAAAATGCCTTGTTTGCCACCCATGCAGGTTTTTATGAAACTGCTCGTAATTTCAGAAAAACTTGTTAGATGTGCCAAAAACTGTTTTGCAAACAGTACTTTCCCATTACAAATGAGTTCATAACAGTATTTACACTATCTGAGCAGTTCCTACAGAGTTATGACAGAAACCTTTACTCAAAACATCCTTTCAGTCTTCAAATTGCCTGAAAATGCCTTGTTTGCCATCCATGCAGGTTTTTATGAAAGTGCTTGTAATTTCAGAAAAACTTGTTAGATGTGCCAAAAACTCTTTTGCAAACAGTACTTTCCCATTACAAATGAGTTCATAACAGTATTTACACTATCTGAGCAGTTCCTACTGAGTCATGACAGAAATCTTTACTCAAAACATCCTTTCAGTCTTTAAATGGCCTGAAAATGCCTTGTTTGCCATCCATGCAGGTTTCATGAAAATGCTTATTATTTCAGAAATACTTGTTAGATGTGCCAAAAACTGTTTTACAAACACTACATTCCCAATTACAAATGAGTTCAAAACAGTATTCACACTATCTGAGCAGTTCCTACACAGTCATGACAGAAACCTTTACTCAAAACATCCTTCCAGTCTTTAAATTGCCTGAAAATGCCTTGTTTGCCATCTGTGCAGGTTTTTATGAAAATGCTCGTAATTTCAGAAAAAATGTGTTAGATGTGCCAAAAACTGTTCTGCAAACAGTACTTTCCCATTACCAATGAGTTCATAACAGTATTTACACTATCTGAGCAGGTCCTACAGAGTCATGACAGAAACCTTTACTCAAAACATCATTTCAGTCTTTAAATTGCCTGAAAATGCCTTGTTTGCCATCCATGCAGGTTTTTATGAAAATGCTCGTAATTTCAGAAAAAAATGTGTTAGATGTGCCAAAAACTGTTCTGCAAACAGTACTTTCCCATTACAAATGAGTTCATAACAGTATTAACACTATCTGAGCAGTTCCTACAGAGTTATGACAGAAACCTTTACTCAAAACATCCTTTCAGTCTTTAAATTGCCTGAAAATGCATTGTTTGCCATCCATGCAGGTATTTATGAAAATGCTCGTAATTTCAGAAAAAAATGTGTTAGATGTGCCAAAAACTGTTCTGCAAACAGTACTTTCCCATTACAAATGAGTTCATAACAGTATTAACACTATCTGAGCAGTTCCTACAGAGTTATGACAGAAACCTTTACTCAAAACATCCTTTCAGTCTTTAAATGGCCTGAAAATGCCTTGTTTGCCATCCATGCAGGTTTCATGAAAATGCTTATTATTTCAGAAATACTTGTTAGATGTGCCAAAAACTGTTCTGCAAACAGTACTTTCCCATTACAAATGAGTTCATAACAGTATTTACACTATCTGAGCAGGTCCTACAGAGTCATGACAGAAACCTTTACTCAAAACATCCTTTCAGTCTTTAAATTGCCTGAAAATGCCTTGTTTGCCATCCATGCAGTTTTTTATGAAAATGCTCGAAATTTCAGAAAAACTTGTTAGATGTGCCAAAAGCTCTTTTGCAAACAGTACTTTCCCATTACAAATCAGTTCATAACAGTATTTACACTATCTGAGCAGTTCCTACAGAGTCATGACAGAAATCTTTACTCAAAACATCCTTTCAGTCTTTAAATGGCCTGAAAATGCCTTGTTTGCCATCCATGCAGGTTTCATGAAAATGCTTATTATTTCAGAAATACTTGTTAGATGTGCCAAAAACTGTTTTACAAAGAGTACATTCCCGATTACAAATGAGTTCAAAACAGTATTCACACTATCTGAGCAGTTCCTACACAGTCATGACAGAAACCTTTACTCAAAACATCCTTTCAGTCTTTAAATTGCCTGAAAATGCATTGTTTGCCATCCATGCAGGTATTTATGAAAATGCTCGTAATTTCAGAAAAAAATGTGTTAGATGTGTCAAAAACTGTTCTGCAAACAGTACTTTCCCATTACAAATGAGTTCATAACAGTATTAACACTATCTGAGCAGTTCCTACAGAGTTATGACAGAAACCTTTACTCAAAACATCCTTTCAGTCTTTAAATTGCCTGAAAATGCCTTGTTTGCCACCCATGCAGGTTTTTATGAAACTGCTCGTAATTTCAGAAAAACTTGTTAGATGTGCCAAAAACTGTTTTGCAAACAGTACTTTCCCATTACAAATGAGTTCATAACAGTATTTACACTATCTGAGCAGTTCCTACAGAGTTATGACAGAAACCTTTACTCAAAACATCCTTTCAGTCTTCAAATTGCCTGAAAATGCCTTGTTTGCCATCCATGCAGGTTTTTATGAAAGTGCTTGTAATTTCAGAAAAACTTGTTAGATGTGCCAAAAACTCTTTTGCAAACAGTACTTTCCCATTACAAATGAGTTCATAACAGTATTTACACTATCTGAGCAGTTCCTACTGAGTCATGACAGAAATCTTTACTCAAAACATCCTTTCAGTCTTTAAATGGCCTGAAAATGCCTTGTTTGCCATCCATGCAGGTTTCATGAAAATGCTTATTATTTCAGAAATACTTGTTAGATGTGCCAAAAACTGTTTTACAAACACTACATTCCCAATTACAAATGAGTTCAAAACAGTATTCACACTATCTGAGCAGTTCCTACACAGTCATGACAGAAACCTTTACTCAAAACATCCTTCCAGTCTTTAAATTGCCTGAAAATGCCTTGTTTGCCATCTATGCAGGTTTTTATGAAAATGCTCGTAATTTCAGAAAAAATGTGTTAGATGTGCCAAAAACTGTTCTGCAAACAGTACTTTCCCATTACCAATGAGTTCATAACAGTATTTACACTATCTGAGCAGGTCCTACAGAGTCATGACAGAAACCTTTACTCAAAACATCATTTCAGTCTTTAAATTGCCTGAAAATGCCATGTTTGCCACCCATGCAGGTTTTTATGAAACTGCTCGTAATTTCAGAAAAACTTGTTAGATGTGCCAAAAACTGTTTTGCAAACAGTACTTTCCCATTACAAATCAGTTCATAACAGTATTTACACTATCTGAGCAGGTCCTAGAGAGTCATGACGGAAACCTTTACTCAAAACATCCTTTCAGTCTTCAAATTGCCTGAAAATGCCTTGTTTGCCATCCATGCAGGTTTTTATGAAAATGATCATAATTTCAGAAAAACTTGTTAGATGTGCCAAAAACTCTTTTGCAAACAGTACTTTCCCATTACAAATCAGTTCATAACAGTATTTACACTATCTGAGCAGGTCCTAGAGAGTCATGACAGAAACCTTTACTCAAAACATCCTTTCAGTCTTTAAATTGCCTGAAAATGCCTTGTTTGCCAACCATGCAGGTTTTTATGAAACTGCTCGTAATTTCAGAAAAACTTGTTAGATGTGCCAAAAACTGTTTTGCAAACAGTACTTTCCCACTACAAATGAGTTCATAACAGTATTTACACTATCTGAGCAGTTCCTACAGAGTTATGACAGAAACCTTTACTCAAAACATCCTTTCAGTCTTCAAATTGCCTGAAAATGCCTTGTTTGCCATCCATGCAGGTTTTTATGAAAGTGCTTGTAATTTCAGAAAAACTTGTTAGATGTGCCAAAAACTCTTTTGCAAACAGTACTTTCCCATTACAAATGAGTTCATAACAGTATTTACACTATCTGAGCAGTTCCAACTGAGTCATGACAGAAATCTTTACTCAAAACCTCCTTTCAGTCTTTAAATGGCCTGAAAATGCCTTGTTTGCCATCCATGCAGTTTTTTATGAAAATGCTCGTAATTTCAGAAAAAAAATTGTTAGATGTGCCAAAAACTGTTCTGCAAACAGTACTTTCCCATTACAAATGAGTTCATAACAGTATTTACACTATCTGAGCAGTTCCTACTGAGTCATGACAGAAATCTTTACTCAAAACATCCTTTCAGTCTTTAAATGGCCTGAAAATGCCATGTTTGCCACCCATGCAGGTTTTTATGAAACTGCTCGTAATTTCAGAAAAACTTGTTAGATGTGCCAAAAACTCTTTTGCAAACAGTACTTTCCCATTACAAATGAGTTCATAACAGTATTTACACTATCTGAGCAGGTCCTAGAGAGTCATGACAGAAACCTTTACTCAAAACATCCTTTCAGTCTTTAAATTGCCTGAAAATGCCTTGTTTGCCATCCATGCAGGTTTTTATGAAAATGATCATAATTTCAGAAAAACTTGTTAGATGTGCCAAAAACTCTTTTGCAAACAGTACTTTCCCATTACAAATGAGTTCATAACAGTATTTACACTATCTGAGCAGGTCCTAGAGAGTCATGACAGAAACCTTTACTCAAAACATCCTTTCAGTCTTTAAATTGCCTGAAAATGCTTTGTTTGCCATCCATGCAGGTTTTTATGAAAATGCTTGTAATTTCAGAAAAACTTGTTAGATGTGCCAAAAACTGTTTTGCAAACAGTACTTTCCCATTACAAATGAGTTCAAAACAGTATTTACACTATCTGAGCAGTTCCTACAGAGTCATGACAGAAATCTTTACTCAAAACATCCTTTCAGTCTTTAAATTGCCTAAAAATGCCTTGTTTGCCATCCATGCAGGTTTTTATGAAAATGCTTGTAATTTAGGGTTAGGGTTAGGGTTAGGGTTAGGGTTAGGGTTAGGGTTAGGGTTAGGGTTAGGGTTAGGGTTAGGGTTAGGGTTAGGGTTAGGGTTAGGGTTAGGGTTAGGGTTAGGGTTAGGGTTAGGGTTAGGGTTAGGGTTAGGGTTAGGGTTAGGGTTAGGGTTAGGGTTAGGGTTAGGGTTAGGGTTAGGGTTAGGGTTAGGGTTAGGGTTAGGGTTAGGGTTAGGGTTAGGGTTAGGGTTAGGGTTAGGGTTAGGGTTAGGGTTAGGGTTAGGGTTAGGGTTAGGGTTAGGGTTAGGGTTAGGGTTAGGGTTAGGGTTAGGGTTAGGGTTAGGGTTAGGGTTAGGGTTAGGGTTAGGGTTAGGGTTAGGGTTAGGGTTAGGGTTAGGGTTAGGGTTAGGGTTAGGGTTAGGGTTAGGGTTAGGGTTAGGGTTAGGGTTAGGGTTAGGGTTAGGGTTAGGGTTAGGGTTAGGGTTAGGGTTAGGGTTAGGGTTAGGGTTAGGGTTAGGGTTAGGGTTAGGGTTAGGGTTAGGGTTAGGGTTAGGGTTAGGGTTAGGGTTAGGGTTAGGGTTAGGGTTAGGGTTAGGGTTAGGGTTAGGGTTAGGGTTAGGGTTAGGGTTAGGGTTAGGGTTAGGGTTAGGGTTAGGGTTAGGGTTAGGGTTAGGGTTAGGGTTAGGGTTAGGGTTAGGGTTAGGGTTAGGGTTAGGGTTAGGGTTAGGGTTAGGGTTAGGGTTAGGGTTAGGGTTAGGGTTAGGGTTAGGGTTAGGGTTAGGGTTAGGGTTAGGGTTAGGGTTAGGGTTAGGGTTAGGGTTAGGGTTAGGGTTAGGGTTAGGGTTAGGGTTAGGGTTAGGGTTAGGGTTAGGGTTAGGGTTAGGGTTAGGGTTAGGGTTAGGGTTAGGGTTAGGGTTAGGGTTAGGGTTAGGGTTAGGGTTAGGGTTAGGGTTAGGGTTAGGGTTAGGGTTAGGGTTAGGGTTAGGGTTAGGGTTAGGGTTAGGGTTAGGGTTAGGGTTAGGGTTAGGGTTAGGGTTAGGGTTAGGGTTAGGGTTAGGGTTAGGGTTAGGGTTAGGGTTAGGGTTAGGGTTAGGGTTAGGGTTAGGGTTAGGGTTAGGGTTAGGGTTAGGGTTAGGGTTAGGGTTAGGGTTAGGGTTAGGGTTAGGGTTAGGGTTAGGGTTAGGGTTAGGGTTAGGGTTAGGGTTAGGGTTAGGGTTAGGGTTAGGGTTAGGGTTAGGGTTAGGGTTAGGGTTAGGGTTAGGGTTAGGGTTAGGGTTAGGGTTAGGGTTAGGGTTAGGGTTAGGGTTAGGGTTAGGGTTAGGGTTAGGGTTAGGGTTAGGGTTAGGGTTAGGGTTAGGGTTAGGGTTAGGGTTAGGGTTAGGGTTAGGGTTAGGGTTAGGGTTAGGGTTAGGGTTAGGGTTAGGGTTAGGGTTAGGGTTAGGGTTAGGGTTAGGGTTAGGGTTAGGGTTAGGGTTAGGGTTAGGGTTAGGGTTAGGGTTAGGGTTAGGGTTAGGGTTAGGGTTAGGGTTAGGGTTAGGGTTAGGGTTAGGGTTAGGGTTAGGGTTAGGGTTAGGGTTAGGGTTAGGGTTAGGGTTAGGGTTAGGGTTAGGGTTAGGGTTAGGGTTAGGGTTAGGGTTAGGGTTAGGGTTAGGGTTAGGGTTAGGGTTAGGGTTAGGGTTAGGGTTAGGGTTAGGGTTAGGGTTAGGGTTAGGGTTAGGGTTAGGGTTAGGGTTAGGGTTAGGGTTAGGGTTAGGGTTAGGGTTAGGGTTAGGGTTAGGGTTAGGGTTAGGGTTAGGGTTAGGGTTAGGGTTAGGGTTAGGGTTAGGGTTAGGGTTAGGGTTAGGGTTAGGGTTAGGGTTAGGGTTAGGGTTAGGGTTAGGGTTAGGGTTAGGGTTAGGGTTAGGGTTAGGGTTAGGGTTAGGGTTAGGGTTAGGGTTAGGGTTAGGGTTAGGGTTAGGGTTAGGGTTAGGGTTAGGGTTAGGGTTAGGGTTAGGGTTAGGGTTAGGGTTAGGGTTAGGGTTAGGGTTAGGGTTAGGGTTAGGGTTAGGGTTAGGGTTAGGGTTAGGGTTAGGGTTAGGGTTAGGGTTAGGGTTAGGGTTAGGGTTAGGGTTAGGGTTAGGGTTAGGGTTAGGGTTAGGGTTAGGGTTAGGGTTAGGGTTAGGGTTAGGGTTAGGGTTAGGGTTAGGGTTAGGGTTAGGGTTAGGGTTAGGGTTAGGGTTAGGGTTAGGGTTAGGGTTAGGGTTAGGGTTAGGGTTAGGGTTAGGGTTAGGGTTAGGGTTAGGGTTAGGGTTAGGGTTAGGGTTAGGGTTAGGGTTAGGGTTAGGGTTAGGGTTAGGGTTAGGGTTAGGGTTAGGGTTAGGGTTAGGGTTAGGGTTAGGGTTAGGGTTAGGGTTAGGGTTAGGGTTAGGGTTAGGGTTAGGGTTAGGGTTAGGGTTAGGGTTAGGGTTAGGGTTAGGGTTAGGGTTAGGGTTAGGGTTAGGGTTAGGGTTAGGGTTAGGGTTAGGGTTAGGGTTAGGGTTAGGGTTAGGGTTAGGGTTAGGGTTAGGGTTAGGGTTAGGGTTAGGGTTAGGGTTAGGGTTAGGGTTAGGGTTAGGGTTAGGGTTAGGGTTAGGGTTAGGGTTAGGGTTAGGGTTAGGGTTAGGGTTAGGGTTAGGGTTAGGGTTAGGGTTAGGGTTAGGGTTAGGGTTAGGGTTAGGGTTAGGGTTAGGGTTAGGGTTAGGGTTAGGGTTAGGGTTAGGGTTAGGGTTAGGGTTAGGGTTAGGGTTAGGGTTAGGGTTAGGGTTAGGGTTAGGGTTAGGGTTAGGGTTAGGGTTAGGGTTAGGGTTAGGGTTAGGGTTAGGGTTAGGGTTAGGGTTAGGGTTAGGGTTAGGGTTAGGGTTAGGGTTAGGGTTAGGGTTAGGGTTAGGGTTAGGGTTAGGGTTAGGGTTAGGGTTAGGGTTAGGGTTAGGGTTAGGGTTAGGGTTAGGGTTAGGGTTAGGGTTAGGGTTAGGGTTAGGGTTAGGGTTAGGGTTAGGGTTAGGGTTAGGGTTAGGGTTAGGGTTAGGGTTAGGGTTAGGGTTAGGGTTAGGGTTAGGGTTAGGGTTAGGGTTAGGGTTAGGGTTAGGGTTAGGGTTAGGGTTAGGGTTAGGGTTAGGGTTAGGGTTAGGGTTAGGGTTAGGGTTAGGGTTAGGGTTAGGGTTAGGGTTAGGGTTAGGGTTAGGGTTAGGGTTAGGGTTAGGGTTAGGGTTAGGGTTAGGGTTAGGGTTAGGGTTAGGGTTAGGGTTAGGGTTAGGGTTAGGGTTAGGGTTAGGGTTAGGGTTAGGGTTAGGGTTAGGGTTAGGGTTAGGGTTAGGGTTAGGGTTAGGGTTAGGGTTAGGGTTAGGGTTAGGGTTAGGGTTAGGGTTAGGGTTAGGGTTAGGGTTAGGGTTAGGGTTAGGGTTAGGGTTAGGGTTAGGGTTAGGGTTAGGGTTAGGGTTAGGGTTAGGGTTAGGGTTAGGGTTAGGGTTAGGGTTAGGGTTAGGGTTAGGGTTAGGGTTAGGGTTAGGGTTAGGGTTAGGGTTAGGGTTAGGGTTAGGGTTAGGGTTAGGGTTAGGGTTAGGGTTAGGGTTAGGGTTAGGGTTAGGGTTAGGGTTAGGGTTAGGGTTAGGGTTAGGGTTAGGGTTAGGGTTAGGGTTAGGGTTAGGGTTAGGGTTAGGGTTAGGGTTAGGGTTAGGGTTAGGGTTAGGGTTAGGGTTAGGGTTAGGGTTAGGGTTAGGGTTAGGGTTAGGGTTAGGGTTAGGGTTAGGGTTAGGGTTAGGGTTAGGGTTAGGGTTAGGGTTAGGGTTAGGGTTAGGGTTAGGGTTAGGGTTAGGGTTAGGGTTAGGGTTAGGGTTAGGGTTAGGGTTAGGGTTAGGGTTAGGGTTAGGGTTAGGGTTAGGGTTAGGGTTAGGGTTAGGGTTAGGGTTAGGGTTAGGGTTAGGGTTAGGGTTAGGGTTAGGGTTAGGGTTAGGGTTAGGGTTAGGGTTAGGGTTAGGGTTAGGGTTAGGGTTAGGGTTAGGGTTAGGGTTAGGGTTAGGGTTAGGGTTAGGGTTAGGGTTAGGGTTAGGGTTAGGGTTAGGGTTAGGGTTAGGGTTAGGGTTAGGGTTAGGGTTAGGGTTAGGGTTAGGGTTAGGGTTAGGGTTAGGGTTAGGGTTAGGGTTAGGGTTAGGGTTAGGGTTAGGGTTAGGGTTAGGGTTAGGGTTAGGGTTAGGGTTAGGGTTAGGGTTAGGGTTAGGGTTAGGGTTAGGGTTAGGGTTAGGGTTAGGGTTAGGGTTAGGGTTAGGGTTAGGGTTAGGGTTAGGGTTAGGGTTAGGGTTAGGGTTAGGGTTAGGGTTAGGGTTAGGGTTAGGGTTAGGGTTAGGGTTAGGGTTAGGGTTAGGGTTAGGGTTAGGGTTAGGGTTAGGGTTAGGGTTAGGGTTAGGGTTAGGGTTAGGGTTAGGGTTAGGGTTAGGGTTAGGGTTAGGGTTAGGGTTAGGGTTAGGGTTAGGGTTAGGGTTAGGGTTAGGGTTAGGGTTAGGGTTAGGGTTAGGGTTAGGGTTAGGGTTAGGGTTAGGGTTAGGGTTAGGGTTAGGGTTAGGGTTAGGGTTAGGGTTAGGGTTAGGGTTAGGGTTAGGGTTAGGGTTAGGGTTAGGGTTAGGGTTAGGGTTAGGGTTAGGGTTAGGGTTAGGGTTAGGGTTAGGGTTAGGGTTAGGGTTAGGGTTAGGGTTAGGGTTAGGGTTAGGGTTAGGGTTAGGGTTAGGGTTAGGGTTAGGGTTAGGGTTAGGGTTAGGGTTAGGGTTAGGGTTAGGGTTAGGGTTAGGGTTAGGGTTAGGGTTAGGGTTAGGGTTAGGGTTAGGGTTAGGGTTAGGGTTAGGGTTAGGGTTAGGGTTAGGGTTAGGGTTAGGGTTAGGGTTAGGGTTAGGGTTAGGGTTAGGGTTAGGGTTAGGGTTAGGGTTAGGGTTAGGGTTAGGGTTAGGGTTAGGGTTAGGGTTAGGGTTAGGGTTAGGGTTAGGGTTAGGGTTAGGGTTAGGGTTAGGGTTAGGGTTAGGGTTAGGGTTAGGGTTAGGGTTAGGGTTAGGGTTAGGGTTAGGGTTAGGGTTAGGGTTAGGGTTAGGGTTAGGGTTAGGGTTAGGGTTAGGGTTAGGGTTAGGGTTAGGGTTAGGGTTAGGGTTAGGGTTAGGGTTAGGGTTAGGGTTAGGGTTAGGGTTAGGGTTAGGGTTAGGGTTAGGGTTAGGGTTAGGGTTAGGGTTAGGGTTAGGGTTAGGGTTAGGGTTAGGGTTAGGGTTAGGGTTAGGGTTAGGGTTAGGGTTAGGGTTAGGGTTAGGGTTAGGGTTAGGGTTAGGGTTAGGGTTAGGGTTAGGGTTAGGGTTAGGGTTAGGGTTAGGGTTAGGGTTAGGGTTAGGGTTAGGGTTAGGGTTAGGGTTAGGGTTAGGGTTAGGGTTAGGGTTAGGGTTAGGGTTAGGGTTAGGGTTAGGGTTAGGGTTAGGGTTAGGGTTAGGGTTAGGGTTAGGGTTAGGGTTAGGGTTAGGGTTAGGGTTAGGGTTAGGGTTAGGGTTAGGGTTAGGGTTAGGGTTAGGGTTAGGGTTAGGGTTAGGGTTAGGGTTAGGGTTAGGGTTAGGGTTAGGGTTAGGGTTAGGGTTAGGGTTAGGGTTAGGGTTAGGGTTAGGGTTAGGGTTAGGGTTAGGGTTAGGGTTAGGGTTAGGGTTAGGGTTAGGGTTAGGGTTAGGGTTAGGGTTAGGGTTAGGGTTAGGGTTAGGGTTAGGGTTAGGGTTAGGGTTAGGGTTAGGGTTAGGGTTAGGGTTAGGGTTAGGGTTAGGGTTAGGGTTAGGGTTAGGGTTAGGGTTAGGGTTAGGGTTAGGGTTAGGGTTAGGGTTAGGGTTAGGGTTAGGGTTAGGGTTAGGGTTAGGGTTAGGGTTAGGGTTAGGGTTAGGGTTAGGGTTAGGGTTAGGGTTAGGGTTAGGGTTAGGGTTAGGGTTAGGGTTAGGGTTAGGGTTAGGGTTAGGGTTAGGGTTAGGGTTAGGGTTAGGGTTAGGGTTAGGGTTAGGGTTAGGGTTAGGGTTAGGGTTAGGGTTAGGGTTAGGGTTAGGGTTAGGGTTAGGGTTAGGGTTAGGGTTAGGGTTAGGGTTAGGGTTAGGGTTAGGGTTAGGGTTAGGGTTAGGGTTAGGGTTAGGGTTAGGGTTAGGGTTAGGGTTAGGGTTAGGGTTAGGGTTAGGGTTAGGGTTAGGGTTAGGGTTAGGGTTAGGGTTAGGGTTAGGGTTAGGGTTAGGGTTAGGGTTAGGGTTAGGGTTAGGGTTAGGGTTAGGGTTAGGGTTAGGGTTAGGGTTAGGGTTAGGGTTAGGGTTAGGGTTAGGGTTAGGGTTAGGGTTAGGGTTAGGGTTAGGGTTAGGGTTAGGGTTAGGGTTAGGGTTAGGGTTAGGGTTAGGGTTAGGGTTAGGGTTAGGGTTAGGGTTAGGGTTAGGGTTAGGGTTAGGGTTAGGGTTAGGGTTAGGGTTAGGGTTAGGGTTAGGGTTAGGGTTAGGGTTAGGGTTAGGGTTAGGGTTAGGGTTAGGGTTAGGGTTAGGGTTAGGGTTAGGGTTAGGGTTAGGGTTAGGGTTAGGGTTAGGGTTAGGGTTAGGGTTAGGGTTAGGGTTAGGGTTAGGGTTAGGGTTAGGGTTAGGGTTAGGGTTAGGGTTAGGGTTAGGGTTAGGGTTAGGGTTAGGGTTAGGGTTAGGGTTAGGGTTAGGGTTAGGGTTAGGGTTAGGGTTAGGGTTAGGGTTAGGGTTAGGGTTAGGGTTAGGGTTAGGGTTAGGGTTAGGGTTAGGGTTAGGGTTAGGGTTAGGGTTAGGGTTAGGGTTAGGGTTAGGGTTAGGGTTAGGGTTAGGGTTAGGGTTAGGGTTAGGGTTAGGGTTAGGGTTAGGGTTAGGGTTAGGGTTAGGGTTAGGGTTAGGGTTAGGGTTAGGGTTAGGGTTAGGGTTAGGGTTAGGGTTAGGGTTAGGGTTAGGGTTAGGGTTAGGGTTAGGGTTAGGGTTAGGGTTAGGGTTAGGGTTAGGGTTAGGGTTAGGGTTAGGGTTAGGGTTAGGGTTAGGGTTAGGGTTAGGGTTAGGGTTAGGGTTAGGGTTAGGGTTAGGGTTAGGGTTAGGGTTAGGGTTAGGGTTAGGGTTAGGGTTAGGGTTAGGGTTAGGGTTAGGGTTAGGGTTAGGGTTAGGGTTAGGGTTAGGGTTAGGGTTAGGGTTAGGGTTAGGGTTAGGGTTAGGGTTAGGGTTAGGGTTAGGGTTAGGGTTAGGGTTAGGGTTAGGGTTAGGGTTAGGGTTAGGGTTAGGGTTAGGGTTAGGGTTAGGGTTAGGGTTAGGGTTAGGGTTAGGGTTAGGGTTAGGGTTAGGGTTAGGGTTAGGGTTAGGGTTAGGGTTAGGGTTAGGGTTAGGGTTAGGGTTAGGGTTAGGGTTAGGGTTAGGGTTAGGGTTAGGGTTAGGGTTAGGGTTAGGGTTAGGGTTAGGGTTAGGGTTAGGGTTAGGGTTAGGGTTAGGGTTAGGGTTAGGGTTAGGGTTAGGGTTAGGGTTAGGGTTAGGGTTAGGGTTAGGGTTAGGGTTAGGGTTAGGGTTAGGGTTAGGGTTAGGGTTAGGGTTAGGGTTAGGGTTAGGGTTAGGGTTAGGGTTAGGGTTAGGGTTAGGGTTAGGGTTAGGGTTAGGGTTAGGGTTAGGGTTAGGGTTAGGGTTAGGGTTAGGGTTAGGGTTAGGGTTAGGGTTAGGGTTAGGGTTAGGGTTAGGGTTAGGGTTAGGGTTAGGGTTAGGGTTAGGGTTAGGGTTAGGGTTAGGGTTAGGGTTAGGGTTAGGGTTAGGGTTAGGGTTAGGGTTAGGGTTAGGGTTAGGGTTAGGGTTAGGGTTAGGGTTAGGGTTAGGGTTAGGGTTAGGGTTAGGGTTAGGGTTAGGGTTAGGGTTCAGGGTTAGGGTTAGGGTTAGGGTTAGGGTTAGGGTTAGGGTTAGGGTTAGGGTTAGGGTTAGGGTTAGGGTTAGGGTTAGGGTTAGGGTTAGGGTTAGGGTTAGGGTTAGGGTTAGGGTTAGGGTTAGGGTTAGGGTTAGGGTTAGGGTTAGGGTTAGGGTTAGGGTTAGGGTTAGGGTTAGGGTTAGGGTTAGGGTTAGGGTTAGGGTTAGGGTTAGGGTTAGGGTTAGGGTTAGGGTTAGGGTTAGGGTTAGGGTTAGGGTTAGGGTTAGGGTTAGGGTTAGGGTTAGGGTTAGGGTTAGGGTTAGGGTTAGGGTTAGGGTTAGGGTTAGGGTTAGGGTTAGGGTTAGGGTTAGGGTTAGGGTTAGGGTTAGGGTTAGGGTTAGGGTTAGGGTTAGGGTTAGGGTTAGGGTTAGGGTTAGGGTTAGGGTTAGGGTTAGGGTTAGGGTTAGGGTTAGGGTTAGGGTTAGGGTTAGGGTTAGGGTTAGGGTTAGGGTTAGGGTTAGGGTTAGGGTTAGGGTTAGGGTTAGGGTTAGGGTTAGGGTTAGGGTTAGGGTTAGGGTTAGGGTTAGGGTTAGGGTTAGGGTTAGGGTTAGGGTTAGGGTTAGGGTTAGGGTTAGGGTTAGGGTTAGGGTTAGGGTTAGGGTTAGGGTTAGGGTTAGGGTTAGGGTTAGGGTTAGGGTTAGGGTTAGGGTTAGGGTTAGGGTTAGGGTTAGGGTTAGGGTTAGGGTTAGGGTTAGGGTTAGGGTTAGGGTTAGGGTTAGGGTTAGGGTTAGGGTTAGGGTTAGGGTTAGGGTTAGGGTTAGGGTTAGGGTTAGGGTTAGGGTTAGGGTTAGGGTTAGGGTTAGGGTTAGGGTTAGGGTTAGGGTTAGGGTTAGGGTTAGGGTTAGGGTTAGGGTTAGGGTTAGGGTTAGGGTTAGGGTTAGGGTTAGGGTTAGGGTTAGGGTTAGGGTTAGGGTTAGGGTTAGGGTTAGGGTTAGGGTTAGGGTTAGGGTTAGGGTTAGGGTTAGGGTTAGGGTTAGGGTTAGGGTTAGGGTTAGGGTTAGGGTTAGGGTTAGGGTTAGGGTTAGGGTTAGGGTTAGGGTTAGGGTTAGGGTTAGGGTTAGGGTTAGGGTTAGGGTTAGGGTTAGGGTTAGGGTTAGGGTTAGGGTTAGGGTTAGGGTTAGGGTTAGGGTTAGGGTTAGGGTTAGGGTTAGGGTTAGGGTTAGGGTTAGGGTTAGGGTTAGGGTTAGGGTTAGGGTTAGGGTTAGGGTTAGGGTTAGGGTTAGGGTTAGGGTTAGGGTTAGGGTTAGGGTTAGGGTTAGGGTTAGGGTTAGGGTTAGGGTTAGGGTTAGGGTTAGGGTTAGGGTTAGGGTTAGGGTTAGGGTTAGGGTTAGGGTTAGGGTTAGGGTTAGGGTTAGGGTTAGGGTTAGGGTTAGGGTTAGGGTTAGGGTTAGGGTTAGGGTTAGGGTTAGGGTTAGGGTTAGGGTTAGGGTTAGGGTTAGGGTTAGGGTTAGGGTTAGGGTTAGGGTTAGGGTTAGGGTTAGGGTTAGGGTTAGGGTTAGGGTTAGGGTTAGGGTTAGGGTTAGGGTTAGGGTTAGGGTTAGGGTTAGGGTTAGGGTTAGGGTTAGGGTTAGGGTTAGGGTTAGGGTTAGGGTTAGGGTTAGGGTTAGGGTTAGGGTTAGGGTTAGGGTTAGGGTTAGGGTTAGGGTTAGGGTTAGGGTTAGGGTTAGGGTTAGGGTTAGGGTTAGGGTTAGGGTTAGGGTTAGGGTTAGGGTTAGGGTTAGGGTTAGGGTTAGGGTTAGGGTTAGGGTTAGGGTTAGGGTTAGGGTTAGGGTTAGGGTTAGGGTTAGGGTTAGGGTTAGGGTTAGGGTTAGGGTTAGGGTTAGGGTTAGGGTTAGGGTTAGGGTTAGGGTTAGGGTTAGGGTTAGGGTTAGGGTTAGGGTTAGGGTTAGGGTTAGGGTTAGGGTTAGGGTTAGGGTTAGGGTTAGGGTTAGGGTTAGGGTTAGGGTTAGGGTTAGGGTTAGGGTTAGGGTTAGGGTTAGGGTTAGGGTTAGGGTTAGGGTTAGGGTTAGGGTTAGGGTTAGGGTTAGGGTTAGGGTTAGGGTTAGGGTTAGGGTTAGGGTTAGGGTTAGGGTTAGGGTTAGGGTTAGGGTTAGGGTTAGGGTTAGGGTTAGGGTTAGGGTTAGGGTTAGGGTTAGGGTTAGGGTTAGGGTTAGGGTTAGGGTTAGGGTTAGGGTTAGGGTTAGGGTTAGGGTTAGGGTTAGGGTTAGGGTTAGGGTTAGGGTTAGGGTTAGGGTTAGGGTTAGGGTTAGGGTTAGGGTTAGGGTTAGGGTTAGGGTTAGGGTTAGGGTTAGGGTTAGGGTTAGGGTTAGGGTTAGGGTTAGGGTTAGGGTTAGGGTTAGGGTTAGGGTTAGGGTTAGGGTTAGGGTTAGGGTTAGGGTTAGGGTTAGGGTTAGGGTTAGGGTTAGGGTTAGGGTTAGGGTTAGGGTTAGGGTTAGGGTTAGGGTTAGGGTTAGG